>NC_056728.1:981832058-982114558 GCF_019279795.1 Protopterus annectens | reverse complement strand
GTCCATGTGGATGTGAATGACCCGAAACGTACCTCCCCATATGAAGAGAGAGACATGGTTGAGCTCTCAGAATATGTGACACAAACTTCTCTAAAGCAAACTTCACACTACTCAAGACAGGTGTGGTATCCTTCAAGGCCCCCGAGCCAATGGAAACCACAACCCAAGCTGCGGAAGCCCTTACAAATGCCTTCTATGAACACCTTCAGGACTGCATGGATCAGGCAATCCCAAATAAAACCAAGACTCTCTCCACCAAGGGCAAACGTCCAGTCTGGTGGACCCCAGCCATAAACAAACTTTACAATAAGAGGAGAAAGCTATTACATGATAGAGCAAAATCCCAAAAAGGGAAGGCATCTTTGATCAGCACTAGCAAGAAACTACGATCCCTCATAAAATCATCCAAGGCCAACTTTGAGAGAAAAATTGCCATAGATTCAAAAGACAATCATAAGGCCTTCTTCAGCTATGTCAGAAACCTGGGTGGAAACTCCCAGATATGCTCAGAATTAGTCCAAAATGATACAAAAATCACTGAACCCACAGACATTGCCAACATACTGGCAGACAGGTTCAGTGCAAACTTCACCCCCCTCTCCCCCCCAAAAGGAGATAACTATCCCAACTGAGTGTAGCCTCCCAGACATCTCAAATGCACAGGTGAAAGCTGCTCTCTCTAAAGCTAAAAACACAGCATCAATGGGACCGGATGGAGTCCCCGGCTGTGTGCTACATGAACTCAATGAAGAACTAAACCCGCACATAAGGCAGCTGTTTAATCTTAAACCAGGAACCAAACCACGACACAACCAATAAGAAAATCCACGGAGTCTGAAGCTCAACCACCACAGTACTTTATTGCACAAGCTT
Organism: Protopterus annectens; assembly: GCF_019279795.1. Lineage (NCBI taxonomy): Eukaryota > Metazoa > Chordata > Ceratodontiformes > Protopteridae > Protopterus > Protopterus annectens. Next base: position 982,113,685 of record NC_056728.1, on the reverse strand, counting down.
CACCAACTGAAAATACAAAAAAGAGAAAACTGGTTCTCCACAACTGACCTAGGTTTCGTCAAATGACTTTCAGAGCACGCAAGGCAGATGCGTTGAGTGGGTCTGCCAGCCGATGTTGTCACTTCAAAAACAAACTAACTTGATAAACAACCACAAAAAGCAGACTGACGAACAAAATCCAAATAAGTTCCAGGCAGGCAGGTAGACCGGACTCCAGATGTAACTTTAAATCAAAATAAATGTATTTGTACCCTGGGTATCTGAAGAAGTTCATGTATAGAATTGGTGAAAAGCGCTGTATACAAATACATTTATTTTGATTTAAAGTTACATCTGGAGTCCGGTCTACCTGCCTGCCTGGAACTTATTTGGATTTTGTTCGTCAGTCTGCTTTTTGTGGTTGTTTATCAAGTTAGTTTGTTTTTGAAGTGACAACATCGGCTGGCAGATCCACTCACCGCATCTGCCTTGCGTGCTCTGAAAGTCATTAGGTCAGTTGTGGAGAACCAGTTTTCTCTTTTTTGTATTTTCAGTTGGTGAAGCTTGTGCAATAAAGTACTGTTGTGGTTGAGCTTCAGACTCCATGGATTTTCTTACTAGCTGTTTAATCTTAGCCTCACACCACAGGATATGTGCCCAAGGAGTGGCGTATGGCAACTGTGGTCCCACTCCACAAAGGCGGTGCCTCTACGGACCCTGGTAATTACCGCCCCATAAGCTTAACAAGCCTGGTCTGCAAAGCTATGGAGAGGATCATAATGGAACTCATAAACAAGGACATAGGGGACTTGCAGACCTTGGACCCAACCCAGTTTGGCTTTGTCAAGGGCAGATCTTGCCTTTTGAACTTGGTCGACTTCTTCAAAACAGTCACCAAGGCCATTGATGAGGGAAAGGCAGTCCATACAGCCTACCTTGACCTTGTAAAAGCTTTCGGCACAATACCCCACTCGGGTATTATAGAGAAACTTACCAGCCTAAATGTAAACCCATATGTCACAAGATGGGTTGCAAACTGGCTAAAGGACAGAACCCACAGGGTTAGAGTTGCTGGAGTCATGTCAGACTCCAAGCCGGTTACAAGTTGAGTCCCACAGGGCTCAGTCCTTGGCCCCCTATTGTTCGGCATCTACTTCTCAGAAGTACAGGCAAACATAGGAGGACTATGGCTGACAAAGTTTGCGGATGACTGCAAACTGGGTGCCATAGTGGATAGTACATCGGACACAGACATCCTTCAGAGGGGTCTCACGGAAACTGATAGCTGGTGCCAGAGCCATGGCCTGAAGTTAAACACAAAAAAGTGTATAGTCATACCCTTCGTGAAAAACAAGGTAACCCCAAGCTACCATATAGGTGGCAACCCACTAAGCACAGAAGAGGTTATCAGGGACCTGGGTACCCAGGTTGACAGTGGCCTCTCGTTTGACACTCATGTTGCTAAAGTGGTTCGAAAGACCTTCTACATTGCCCACCTGATCATGAAGGGATTCATATCCAGATCAAGTGAGGTCATTGTTCCCCTGTACTCTTCACTTATCAGACCAATGATCGAGTACAATGCCCCATTCGGGATGTATCTCACCCGACACCTGCAGCAATTGGAGAGACCCCAAAAGTTCCTCACCAAAAGGATAAAGGGACTCCAAAACCTGTCATATGCTGCCAGACTGAAGAAACTCCAACTCTATTCAGTTGCATACCGTCTGCTCAGAGGTGACCTGTGCCTGACATACAAGGCCATGACCAACCCAGAATTAATGGACATGCTCCACCTAAAAAAATCCAAATCCACCAAAACCACTAGAGCAAGAGACTTAAACCTTAGCACGGATATAAATAGGACGTGCTGGAGGGATAGATTTATCACCCAGAGACTCCCCATGCTGTGGAATAAAATCCCGGTCCATGTGAGGCAGAGCACCTCGCTGGCTCTGTTCAAGAGAAATCTTGACCGGTGGATGGGAGATCGTAGGTTTATCCCGGGAATCATCTCTGTGTCACTACTGGACAGAGGCACAACAAACTAATGGGCACAGTATTTCTAACATAAGGGGAGGCGTAAGCCACATAACTTTGGGCTAGGCCTATAAATGCCCTAGGGCAGTTAGCCTAGTATAAACCTATGAACCTATAAGCAGGTATTAGCCAACCTTTGAGCAGCATTCCACTGTCTTCATGGATGTCACAATACCAACAGAAGATGATATCCCCTTTGAATTTTTTCCTCTGTAGTTTGTCCTTTATCATGGTTTGACTGCAAAGTGGTTTGCCACTGTTTCATGGCTGCTGCAATGTAATCGATCACTATAGGGTGTATCTTATACATTTTTAAGCAGTCTTTCATGCATGAATGTGGGATACTACCAAATGCTTTTTTGTAGTCTGTCATACTGCATTTAGATTATTGCCCTTTTTACAGTTTTCCCTTAATGAATTTATTTAATAACAAGTGATTCTTGGTTTCATATGACTTTCTGTTGTTGCCCTTTTGTTGTATTGCCATGACTGATTTTTTTTCTTCGAAACGGCTGCAAACTCTGTCGGCATCCATTCCAATTTATAGTTTAGACATTGCCAGAAGGTAAGTTATTGGTCTATAGTTTTAGGGCTGCTTACAGGTTCACTCTTAAGTAGAAATATTGTTTTTCCTTTTATTAGCCAGGTTGGTGTCTGTTCAGGGTATGCATATAAATAGTACTTAATCATGGCTAAATATTCATATAAAGATGTTAATACATTTAGCCAGAAGTCAGGTACTGCATCTGGGCCTGGTGTTTTCCAATTATGATCTGTTCCTAACTTTATTTCAATTTCTCTAGCCATTACTTCATCCCATTTTATATCTTGTAAATTTGAACTTCTTTTACTTTTTCTATCCATTACATGGATTTCTAACATAAGGGGTGGCGTAAGCCACAACTTTGGGCTAGGCTTATAAATGCCTTAGGGCAGATAGCCTAGTATAAACCTATGAACCTATGAACATCTTTGTTATGATCTGCAGAATCTTCAAAGGTATTTGTCTAAAATGTATCTATTTCTATTTTTTTTTTGTGGTGTTTTAACCTTTTTTTCTCAAGCTCTATCAAAGTTTTTTGGGTCACCAGTAATTTGCTTATTTTGTACTTTTCCTTTATATTTATCTGCATATCTTCTGTTTCTGTGCCTGTGTTTATATTTTAGTCTATGATTTGAGATGGTGCACAACACATCCTGATCTGGTTTGATACTGCACATTGCTTTTATCACATCTATCTCTCTCAGTTCTCTATTTGCATTGATCTAGTCTCTCTTTTGTACTTTTCAAACAGTGACACTTATCTTAACTGCTTTATGGTTGTCTCTATTTAGTACTTCCATGATGTCATTTGATTTCTTCCATTCCTTTCCCTTATTGCCCAGTGTTTTTGCGGTAATACTTTAACTGTTATTAATTTAGCTGAAAATTAATTCCTTACTTAAATTATTTACTTCTGTTATATTACACAAATTTCTGTTGAAAAATGTAATTACTGTGTTCATTTGTTTAATCAGACTCAACATTTTGGGTGTTACTGACTTTCTGTAATACGTTTTCATTGATCTTAATATGAGTATCCATCTCTATTAAATAAAGCAACTGTTACCTTTGGTCTCCGTTTGCTGCAGGGATTCTACAGAAAGTTCCTGAACATCTTCCTGTGACATTCTCTTCAGCTGCATCCTGCATCATCTGTTGCTCTTTCATATAAGAATGCACTTGTCTATCCCTAAACAACATTGACTGTGTCAGAGTTGCCACTGTTTCCTGAGCCTTCTCTTGCTGTGCAACTCCAGCTGAAGTTTAGTACTCATTTCCTACTGAAGGCTGTAGAGAATCTTCATGTGGCAACTCATCAGATGCTTCCCATTCCACTTATTTCTCCTTAATTTGTAAGGCTCACTGTCCCATCATGCTGCAACATTACCACTGTAGGATTTTATACACTAAATCCTTCATCTGACAGGTAATCCATAACTAGTTTCTATTTCTTTAAGTTCCCCATTAGTAATCCTCTTTTCTATTTTCCCCTTGTTTTCCTATTTTTTGAATTGTGAGGCTTTGTATATCCAGATGCCTTTGCCTGTATTTCTCTGCAACTATCTTTGGTGCCACTTTTTTTGTATTGATTTGTTTTGCTTTCTCTTTTGCATAAATTTTGTGCCACATTAAAGTTATTATATGTTCCCATGTCCATACTTCTTTCCACCAATGTCTCCCACTCTTTCTGTTTTCTTTACTTTGGTGACTAATTGTTCTACACTAAATCCTTCACTTTGGAAGTATCCCATAACTTCAGTATCTATTTGTTTAACTTCCACTTTACTAATCTATTTTACATTTCCCCTTTTGATCCTATTTTTGTGTTGTGAAAGTTTCCATACCTGGATACTTTGCCTGTATTTCTCTTCACGTATCTGTGAAGATTTATTTATTTATTTATTTTATTTATTTTACATTTGTTGACCGGGATAGTCCGACTGGATACATGTCCATTTTCAGCGGAGGCCCGGGGAGAAAAGCTCCACAGAGAAAAAAAAAAGAATACACGTAGGTTTACAAGTACATAAATGAAAGACAAAACAAACTAACATTTTTTATGCTTTCCTTGGCTTGACTGTTGTGTCAACAGCACAGTAAAAAATCCAACTCAAAATTACAAATACAACTCAAGAGACAATAATGTTACTATGTTCAGTAACAAGTTCTACATCACTGCAGGGTTCCAAGAGATCATGGAAAAACTGATTACTGTAGAATGAACTAAATAGGATTAGTAGACGGTTTATTTACAAATTATTTGATGCCAAAAGAGAGGTGAACCCCAGTTTGTTCAAGTAGGGTAGGGTATGCTGTAGATCAAAAGGAAACTAGTCTGGATTTGCACATGAGCATAGCCAATGTGCCTTAAGGAATTGTATAAGATGTTTTTTAAATTGAGAGAGAGAGTTAGTGAGTCTTAAGTTATTAGGGAGGGAGTTCCAAACCTTTCCTATTGTATTGGCGAAAAGAGCATTGCCGCCCATATTATTGGATTTGATGGTTTGGACCAGTGATCTGTTGGAGGAGTGAAGACTGCTTAGGTTAGTGTAGGGGGTCAGTAAATTATTCAGAGAAGGGGTTTTGTCAGTTTTCTTAATGATTTTAAATGCTTCAGAGAGTTGGTTTAGTTTGAGAAGATTGGATAGTTCTAACCAGTCAAGTTTCTTTAGATTGAGGCAATGGTGAGTTCTATAAGGAGCCCCTGTTATAAATCTGGCAATGTGATTGTAAGTCACGGATAGTTTATTAATATCACATATGTTGAGGAAAGAGAATACAGGTGAGGCATAGAGAAGTGTGGAGAGGAGATGGGTACGGGCGATAGTTAGTTTAGCATGAGGAGTTAGGAAGTTCTTAATTCTATACAAGGATCCGGGTTTCTTATTTACAGCTTTTATGGTCTGGCTGATATGCAAGTCAAATTTAAGTTTATTGTCAATAGTCACCCCTAGTAGTTTAGTGTTGTATCGGGTTCAATTATGGTGCCATTTTTAGATTGAACGGAGAAGGTAGTATTGTTAGCTTGTGTATCGTGTTGCAATAGAGGACGAGCTGAGGTGGGAAAGAATAGTAGTAGTTTAGTTTTTTTTGGGTTTAGGATGAGATTCCTCTCAGAGAGCCATTTTTCTACTGTAGCAAAGCAGTGTTGGGTTATTACTTGTAAATCAGGGAGAGCGACATCTGAACAGATAAGGGTGGAGTCGTCTGCGTATTGGATGCATGTGGCTTTGGGGATAACTGAATGAAGTTCGTTTATGAAGACGGAAAAGAGAAGGGGACCTAGTATGGAGCCTTGGGGAACTCCTATGGAATTAGGTAATAGGTGAGAGAGCTTATTTTGCCATTGGACTGCCTGTTGCCTTCCAGAGAGATAAGCAAGGAACCATTTGAGAGCTAAAGTATCAAAGTGGAAGGATTCAAGAGTGTGAAGAAGTAGTTGGTGATTGACCATATCAAAGGCTTTTGACAAGTCAAGAAAGAGAGCGGAAGATATTTTTCTGTTATTACGATTTTTGTTAATTGAATCAGTAAAAGAAAGGAGGGCGGTGGTCGTACTATGATGTGGTCTGAAACCATGCTGGGATTTGGTCAATAGGTTGTTTAGGGTGAGGTAATGGAGAAATTGTTTATGAACACATCTTTCCATGATTTTGGCTATTGGAGACAATATTGCTATAGGTCTGTAGTTGGATGGTTCAGTAGAAGAGCCACCCTTATGGAGTGGTATGACGTAGGATATTTTCCAGATGGAGGGGATAGTGGCCTCGGTAATAGTTCGATTAATCAGGATGGAGATAGGGTAGGCTATAGCATCTGCTGCTAATTGTAGGTATTCCGCTGGGAGTCGGTCTGCCGAGAGGGTGGTTGGTTTAAGTTTCTTCAATAAGATTCTGATGTAGGAGGTGGGTATAGGCTGTAATTTAAAGGGGGGGGATGTATCCTCAGAAGTGTTAGTTAGGGGAGAGGAAGGAGGGGGTAGTTGATTGGCTAGTGACTGGATAGTTTTGGATAGAAGACAAGATGTTTTCTGGTATTGATTACTTTGGCTTTCTTCTTTCCATAAATATTGCTGCAAATCAGATCTCTTTCTTTCCCATGTCCATGTTTATTTTACATGGCTTTCAAAAATCTCTGGGTTTTGTTCTTTACATTTTTATTTTGCCCTTCCTTGGTTGTCTTTTGCAAATGCCCTAAAGTTTTTGTCTATATAATGTTTTTTCATTGATCTGTTGTATTAACGAACACAAAATGCAGTTGAAGGTTTTGACAGTTTTTTCTTGTGGAAGTACTTTTCTTTTCTGATTTCTCTCTCAATGTTTTTGAATTTCTTCTCTCTGGAAATTATGGGCATCTTGCATAACAGTAATAATACATAATTTCTTTCTTATCCTCAGTAGTCCACTCTGTCATCTTTATGGCTTTTTTTCTGACCTGTTAGTTTTTGCGGACTACTACTTCCTTCTACAATGGGGTAGGGGCATCATCACCTGGAACCTGACCTAACCCGATTGTTGGAATGTTTCTGTGTCTTGAATATTCTACACTGTCAGTTTTTCCAGCCATGGAACTAGTGTGCCTATGAGGATCCGGCACTTTTTTATCCTGGGACTTGTGTACCCAGTTGTCTTTTTTTATTTTTAACCTACTTCTGTCCATGATATATGGTACAAAAAATACATTGTATACATCAGAGTCATACCCAGTTCAGTATAGCTTATTTAAAGAGAAGCTCATTGCTAATCAGTATCCTACTTTTCCTACATTCCACTATAGCTGATTTTGGTTATTAGGTATTTCTGGATTCCAACATGTTCTTGTTATACAAATTTGTAAGGAAAGCAATTTCATGCATTTGCAACTCACTAGAAGAAATCCTTAATGGAGATTACCAGTCTAATGGCCCTAGAGCCTTTTTAAGCCTAACCATTCATGCTCCAGTTTTCGTAAGTGTCAATGCCCAAGGACTACAGTGTGTGCCTTAGAGCATCTATAAGTTGCTGCTGTCCATAAAGGCCACAGGTGACGAGCAGGGGTGAATTTATGATTTCCCATCCATTGGTCCAAATGTTATTTGAATAGGCTTAAACAAGAGCTCTGTTTCACATAAATGGGGAATCTTTTCCAGAACAAGGGTAATCTCTCAAACACACACCTGTTCCTCCAACATGTTTTGCTTATGTCAGGCAAGATTTAGATCATTAGATCAGGTAATTATTGTGCTGCTTTTTGTGAATATGTAGCATATCCATCAGGTCTGGCTCTGAGAAGGCCTTGTAGGCTAGGTATAGAGGGTCCATATTAAATCAGCGAATGGTTAAAATAGTAAACGCTGATTTATTGACCCTTTAAGAGTGAAAGCTTACAATCTCGAAGACACAGAACAGTGATTTATTTCCCCCAGGGGAAAAAAATCGCTGGTCCACAAAAAAAAAGTTCAAAACACAAAATACCTGACTCCCCCCCCCCCCCCCCACACACACACACACTCAAATATACCAAGTCCGAGACTGCACCACAGTGAAGGAAATGACTAAGTCCCAAAAATGGCCCAGCAATTTTTTTCCATGCAAAGAAAAATTGCTGTTCCATGTTTTCGAGATTGTAAGCTTCCGCTCTTAAAGGGTCGATAAATCAGCATTCGCTATTTTAAGCGTTTGCTGATTTAATATAGACCCAGGCATAGATTTCCCCTCAGTAGTCTGTAGGAGACTGAGTACAGGGACAAGGTTTTGAGGTGATTCATATGAGACAAGTTATTTACACCCTGTATTCTTTTAATGAATATTCTATGTGGCCACTATAGTTTTTGCAAATGCCTGGTCAGGTACATGCTGCAGAGTGTAGTGTATTTGATTACTGGTCTAATGAGGGTTATACATAGTGGGGCTATGATCTCTTTGGATCTGGATGCCATGCCATGACTTATTTGCCCCACACAGAAGGATTTTCTCACCACCGTGGACACATGATGATCAAAGTTCAGGTTACTGTCAACCTGAGCTGCAAGTCCCTTATCACTGGGTCTACTCTTAGGAGAGTGTTATCAATGTTGTAATTTGCAGGAGTGGTCATCTCCCAAAGGGTATAAGTATGCATTTTTTGGCATTAAGTAGTAGGCTGTGTTTCTGGCACCAGTTACTTGGCTCTCAGACTCTCCTCAAGGATGTCTACATATTTGGAGGAATCAGTCATTGCACCCATCTTGCAGTCCTCTGCAGAGTTGGTCACCCAAAGACTCTCTATATTTGCTATGACTTCAGAGAAGTGTATTCCAAACAGGAGAGGAACAAGTGTTGAGTCCTCTGGAACACCACTAGTAACAGGTCTACTGGTGGAGGTGGACTCCCCCATCCTAACTTCATGTCTCCTATCCAATAGCTATTTGACTATCCATCGGGTTCCATATAGATTTATGTTTAAATTTTTACTTTGTCTATAATACCTAAGTGATGTAGTGTGTTGAATGCCTTTACCAGGTCAAGGCAGTATGCACTTCTTTGCCCATCATCCATGGCTTGTGTGGCCTTCTCAAAGTAGTCCACTGGGTTTAGTAGGTGTGACCTACCACTGATGAAACCAAACTGGGATGGGTCCAGTGTTTGAAGATTCCCTATGCATTTATTAGATCCATGATAACTTTTTCCATGGCCTTGTATATAAGACTAGTCCAACTTATGGGTCTACAGTTCCTTGGGTCTGTTGATGGTCTACCTTTATGTAGAGGGATGACCATTGCAGTCCTTTATTCCCTAGGGATGAAGCCTGTGTGGAAGTTGTGGCTGAACAGACATTCTAGTGGTCCTGAGGGGTCATTTTTCAAACTATATAGGAGGCTCATTGCTGTAGTGTGTTTAACTCTGGAGAGCGCAGTGATGATCCATTCTTTAGTAACAGTGGGGGGATAAGTGGTAGAGGGTATTTCCTGGGGAGTAACTAGTCATCTTCAAGTCATATATACTCTGCCTTCTACTTGTACTTTATTGCTGTTGTGTAACACTTTTGAGTAAAGCTACTGTCACCTACTCTTTTATCTTGAACTTTAGTAACTACTTTAACCAATTAAATGTTTCTGTCAAGGCTTTTCTCTCTGCACTATAAGGTTGAGAGGTACACCTTCAGTTATAACTGAAATGTCATGAAATCACAAGAAATGAATGGCTTTTATTGCATGCATATTCCTATACACCCAGACAGTCTAGTTTCTAATTAGAACTAGCCAGTACAGCTTTATACATAAGTAAACAGACACACATATTCCATGTGAAACTGTAGTTTCATTTATTTTACAAAATAAACAAGCAAGTAGACACACAGGTTCTATGAAGTCATAGTTTTATTTGACTGTTTCATAACTCATATGTATGCATAGATAGTTGGTACTCTTACAGGACATAAAAACACAGTAGGAATGTATTCAGAAAGGAAAAATAGCACAGTGTGTAAAGCTAAACTGCAGTAAGTGTTGACATGCACGGCATGTGCAATTCAGAGGTATCTGTAGCACAATTATGGTAGTATGAAAATTGGCGTGGTCAACAGAACATAATAATGACCGTATTATGACATTCAAATGAGATGGATTATAGAAATACATTCATCAATAAACTGATGTCTTTGTCTGCATATATAGTCTATATGCAGCATGGAAATTTGTATAATATTTGGTAATTCTATATTAGGTTGCTAAGTTCATAGGTATATACTAGACATGCAGTTCAAAAGACCATTGGTACGCATATCCAGCTAAGCCTGAGCACTGTAGAGTGAGCTAAACTCCATGGTCAAGAAGCACCATGCTATACATCCCAAACAGGATTTATTATTTCTTGGACATTCATTCAGAATATTAATGAATACAGACCACGTGTAGTATTGCTTGACATGCATAGGAAGTTTATTCAATAAGTATAGGATTTCTTGGGATAGAAATCTGTTGTGTCAGCCATGTTCTATTTCAGAGTCTATAAAAGATTACAGTTTGTTGTGGGTGTTCATGGTGGTGTGTGTTTTGCATAGCTGTAAGAGGTCAAGCAGGGTGGAACGGGCCATGTACCCTACTGATGGACAGCACTCAGTCTGCTGAAGAGTGGCATATAGAGCAAGAATTGGACATATTAAAAATGCCATTTGAATCCTTGATATAAACATCACCATGAATAGCAGGGCAACAGTAAGGATTGTGAAAGGGTGTACAGCTCAGCAAATTGTGTGGCCTCAGTGTAAATATCATAATTTGGGCTTTAACACACATTTTACATGTTATATCTTTTGTACCAGAATACATCGCAGGTAATGTCAGCATGTTCCAGGACGTGATATACAAGACAGGTGTTTCCATTTGCATGGAAGGGCACCAGCAAGGTACCAGGCAATCAAACATGCAGGAAGCTCCAGTCAACAAAAGGTATTGTTGGAAGGTGCAATGTGTGTCTTACAGGTAACACACAGGGTTTTGCAAATAAACAATGACAATGTTAGGCATGTTAGAATAGATTATTTTTCATCTATCTTTCATAAGCATTGGACTTCATCTTCCTAATTTCTTGATGTTCTCCCATGATGTCCTTGCCCACTGCACATGAGAAGCTGCCACTTTGCTTAATGAGCGTGGAATCTAATTGAGCGTGGGGTGTATATTTGGGATACAAGCTTCATCACACCACTGTTTTCTTCAATACAGCCCTGATCTTTCCTGGGTAAGCATGGTACCCTTCTCATGGCAGAACACTGTCATTAAGTGCCAGTCTATGATGAAACTGTGTGAGTGGGCTTCTGTGTTGTAGAGTTGTAGACTCAGGGCCCACATTCCATTCTGTGGGCCCTGAGGCTGGAGCCAGCCACTGGTTCTTCACGTCCTGATCAGTCATAGGTTTCTGCTATTTATCCTTAGAATATTCTTATTTTGACCAGCTAAATGCTCCACGATAGGGGGGCTGCATGGCCTTATTTGCTAGAAAAGGCTGAACTTACCTTACAGCTACAATTAGATGCATTACACTGGCCAGGTTTGAATGTTAGCCTATTAGCTGTTTATTGAAACTCAAAGCACTTAACAGATAAATATCTGGTGCTTTATATTTTATGGTTAAGCATTGATTCCCATTTTTATATTACATTACATTTATAGTTTTTAAAGCTCTTATACAATTTGGTTGGGCTATATTGGATATATTTAAAAACTGTTTAGACATTTTTATATCTTTTATTTTTTTATATATTTCTATCCTACACTTTTATTCTATATGTGTAGGGCTTTATTTTGGGATGTATATGCCTGTGGTTATAGGAGCTCATTTATGTTTATAGGGTGCATTGCATCTTTTCCTTTCAACAGACTCTTGCCACCCCCATAGTGCCTTTTTTAGGTAAGGCTCAAATGATAAACCTACCACCCTAGAAAACAAAAATGGAAAAAAACTAAGGGTAATACTGCTTAATGCCAGAAGTCTAAACCTCAAGATGCACGCCCTCGAAGCCCTCCTCAGTATGGAGAACATCGATGTCTGTGCTGTGACTGAAACCTGGTTCAAGGCTCCTGAGAGCACCCCAGCACTATCAGGTTATACCTCATATCATGCATTCCGGACCCAAAATCCGGACCGAACCACAAAAGGAGGGGGAGTATCCATATTCATAAAGGATACCCACACCTCCAGGTTAGTGGCCATGCACGAAGCATCGGAGACCATCCAGGTGCAATTTACCATAGGTAAAACTGCCCTACAGTTTGTAGCATGCTACAGACCACCCTCTCAAACTCAGGAAACCCACACAGCCTTCCTGAAGACACTGGAGAGTATGAATGTCTCTCCAAACACCATCATATTGGGTGACTTCAACTACCCAAACATAGACTGGGAACATTACTCAAGCCCCAACACCCTAGCCCAAAGGTTCCTGGAGTTCATAAACACAAATGCTATGGAACAACTAGTCACCATTCCCACAAGAGGAGAAAATATACTAGACCTGATCATCACAAACATGGGGACAAAATGCTCCACACCGGAAGTATATCCCTCATTGGTGAGATCAGACCATAAATTAATCTCACTGGAGATCCACATCCCGCCCCGAACCCCAGCAAAAAAAGACCACAGTGAAGAACTTCTCAAAAGCAAACTTCACACTTCTTAAGACTGGAGTGGTATCCTTCAAGGCCCCCGAGCCAGTGGAAACCACAACCCACGCTGCTGAAACCCTTACAAATGCCTTCTACTAGTACCTCCAGGAATGTATGGATCAAGCAATCCCTAATAAAATCAAGACCCTTTCCACCAAAGGCAGGCGCCCGGTCTGGTGGACCCCAGCCATAAACAAACTCTACAACAAGAGGAGAAAGCTACTACATGACAGAGCAAAATCCCTAAAAGGGAAGGCATCTCTGATCAATACTAGCAAAAAACTACGATCACTCATAAAATCATCCAAGGCCAACTTTGAAAGAAAAATCGCTAAAGACACAAAAGACAATCATAAGGCCTTCTTTAGCTATGTTAGAAACCTGGGTGGAAACTCCCAGATATGCTCAGAATTAGTCCAAAATGATACAAAAATCACTGAACCCACAGACATTGCCAACATACTGGCAGACAGGTTCAGTGCAAATTTCTCCCCCCCCCCCACCAGAGTCTAGCCTCCCAAACATCTCAGATGCCCAGGTGAGAGCTGCTCTCTCTAAAGCAAAAAACACAGCATCAATGGGACCAGACGGTGTCCCCGGCTGTGTGCTACACAAACTCAATGAGGAACTAAACCCACACATAAGGCTGCTGTTTAATCTTAGCCTTACTACAGGATACGTACCCAAAGAATGGCGTACGGCAACTGTGGTCCCACTCCACAAAGGCGGTGCTTCTACGGACCCTGGAAATTACCGCCCCATAAGCTTGACGAGCCTTGTCTGCAAAGCTATGGAGAGGATCATAATGGAACTCATAAATAAAGATATTGGGGACCTACAGACACTGGATCCTACCCAATTTGGCTTTGTCAAGGGCAGATCCTGCCTCTTGAACTTGGTCGACTCTTTCGAAACAGTCACTAAGGCCATTGATGAGGGTAAGGCAGTTCACACAGCCTACCTTGACCTAGCAAAAGCATTCGACACAATACCCCACTCGGGCATCATAGAAAAGCTCACCAGCTTAGATGTAAACCCATATGTCACAAGATGGGTTGCAAACTGGCTCAAGGACAGAACCCACAGGGTTACAGTTTCTGGTGCCATGTCAGACTCTAAGCCGGTCACGAGCGGTGTCCCACAGGGCTCAGTCCTGGGCCCCCTCTTGTTCGGCATTTATTTTTCTGAAGTGCAGGCAAACATAGGGGGATTGTGGCTGACAAAATTTGCAGATGACTGCAAACTGGGCACCATAATTGACACTCCATCAGACACAGACATCCTCCAGAGAGGTCTCATAGAAATGGATTACTGGTGCCAGAGCCATGGCCTTAAGCTAAATGCCAAAAAATGTATAGTCATACCCTTTGGGAAAAACAAGGTAACCCCTAATTACCACATAGGTGGTAATCCATTAAACACAGAAGAAGTTATCAGGGACCTGGGGACCCAAGTTGACAGTAACCTCTCTTTTGACACTCACATTGCCAAAGTGGTTAGGAAGACCTTCTACATTGCCCACCTGATCATGAAGGGATTCACATCCAGATCAGGAGAGGTCATTGTACCCCTGTACTCTTCACTTATCAGACCAATGATTGAGTACAATGCCCCATTCGGAATGTACCTTACCCGACACCTGCAGCAATTGGAAAGACCCCAAAAGTTCCTCACCAAAAGGATAAAGGGGCTCAAACATATGTCATATGCTGCCTGACTGAAGAAACTCCCGCTCTATTCAGTCGCATACCGTCTGCTCAGAGGTGATCTGTGCCTGACATACAAGGCCATGTCCAACCCGGAATTAATGGACATGTTCCACCTCAAAAAATCCAAATCCACCAGAGCCATGAGAGCAAGAGACTTAAACCTCAACACGGATATAAATAGGACATGCTGGAGGGACAGATTCATCACCCAGAGACTCCCTACACTATGGAACAGAATCCCAGTCCATGTGAGGCAGAGCCCCTCACTGACTCTGTTCAAGAGAAATCTTGACGAGTGGATGGGAGATCGTAGGTTTACCCCGGGAATCATCTCTGTGTCACTGCTGGACAGAGGCACAGCAAACTAATGGGTATAGTATTCTCATCCTAAGGGGTGGTGAAAGCCACACACACTCTGGCTAGGCTTATAAATGCCCTAGGGCAGATAGCCTAGTATGAACCTATGAACCTATGAACAGAATCTTTATGTATTAAATCTGAAGAGGAAGTGACATCATGTTATGAGGTAGATAAATGAAGGCATTTTTCTGTAATGTTTGTATCTGATGAAGTTCCTGTGAGCATTATTTGGGACAAAAGTGCTTATATCCGTTTGCAATAAAGTGAAGTGACAGTGGAAGTTTCCTGGTACTTTTTTACTTACAGTATTGGCAAAGAACCCTTTATTTGTAGTGGACTCTACGGCTCATTGCTTCATTCTGCTTTTGTGACCGTTCTTCTGATAATAGGGCCATTTGGTCACTGGTGTCTAAGAAGCGCTCCTAGAAACAGTAGTCTGCATGTTGGGGTCAAGCTGGACCTTTTTATATGGAGAATAAAATCTAGATTTGAGAAAATAGTCATGGTCAGGTGAAGGGAGAATTGCAGGTTCTTGACAGATTTGGCCCGAATCAGGCAGTCATCTAGACAGAGGTAAATCTGTATGCCCTTTTTTTCCCTGCAGAAGGCAACTACATGCAGCCAGACACTCTGGCTGCAATAGACAAGCCAAAGGGCAGAGCAGAAAACTTTTAAAAGTTTTCCACCTGCTCTGAAGTACAGATACCTAATGTGAGCTCTTGCAATGGGAATATACAGGTATGCATCTTTTAAATCTAGGGTGACCAGGAACACCTGAGGTGACAGCTTGGGCAGAAGATTTTGCACAGTTAAAATTCTGAATTGGGGAAACAGTATGAACCTGGTTGCTCTTGACAGATCCAAGATAGGGCTTCCAGATTCCTTCTTTCCTGGGAGCTAGTGACAGTCCTAAGTAACATCCCATTTTCCCTTTCTTTTAGGGTACTGCCTCTAAAGAGCCCTGAGCAAGCAATTTACCTGTATTATATCCTCCTGCAGTTTACTCTTTGGAATGGGATGGGACACCCACTGGCTTTGCAACAGAGGCAAATTGTAGCTTGCAGCCTGATTTTATTATGTTTAAGACCTATTATTCCTGAGCGAAGTTTGTCTATTCTTTTCAGAACAGGAAAAGTCTTCCCCTTAGTTTTGAAGTACAGGACAGGGAAGATTTAAAGGAACAAGGGAGGGATGTGTTATGGTAGGATTGAAGGGAGGGGGAAATGGGAAAAGGGAGGTGCCCAGCTGAGTCATGGTTGCTTCCTGCTGGTCCCCTGAAGCCAGGACCAGCTATGTCCGTTTCCCTAGTCAGCTTGCCATCTTCTGTATTGTTTCATTTAAAATATACCTAGGCTCATATTATGAGTTGTGTAACTCTAAAACATAAGGACTTGGGTATTACCATTACATGCAGTGATTTCAGATTTAGGTCTAATGTCTTAAAAGTTAAAGCTAAGGCTCTAAAAGTTACTGGATTAATTCTTAATTTTATAAGATCTAAAGAATATTTTTAAAGTAGTTTTTAACATTGTATACTTTAAAAATCACGCCAGGCCAACAGACTCCACACTCATTGAAGCATTTTGATATAAATATAAAATGAGCTTTAATTGACAACTTATTAAAAACAAAATTGAGTGCTTTCATCCACTGAACTGGATTTTTTCAGAATCTGAAGAAGTTAATGAACCCCCTTCTTTGCAGACTTTAAAAAAAGAATAAGATGCATAGATGGGTACCAGAGTTTACACTTTTATTGTGGACTCTGTATTCTGATTGCCCTTCAGCCTATTTGCAAGTGTATATAAACTATTAAATGATTTTTGTTAACCTTTCTTTTTCCCCTCTGTCTTAGTTGAGAAGATGAGAAGAAAGAATGGACAAGGGCTTGGTAGGGGATATCCTGCTTAATTTAGGTAGATGACCCTATAAAGTCTGACAGTATGCATGGATTTAGCCTTGTCCTCCAGGTTTTTGAAAACTGCTTCAGCATTAGGTCCAAACAAACTCTTTGTCCAGAGGTGCATACAGAAGTTCAGACTTAACATTCTCTGGGAGTGGATGTTTCCTTAACCAGCCATGCCGATGAATAACTGACTCAGAAGTCAACACCCTACTTGATGCTTCTAAAGCATTAAAGCCACAGTGCAAACAATGTTTAGCAACCTTGGAACAAGAGTTACAAAGAACAAGCAATTCTTCAGAGAGAGCTCTTATCCCCTCTGGTTTCTCCTTCATTTGGTCCAGAAGAGTATTCTGAAATTTGACCAGTTGCAACTGGCAAGTGACGACTCTCACAGCCAGGGTGGCGTAAGTGTAAACTATTTTTTTTTCATATCTGTCAAGGGTCCTACATTGTCTCATTTGGCAAAGGGTTCCTAGAGACACTGCTCTTAGCTCTCTGGATTTCTAAACAGATGTTTATGGGAATCGAAGACCCTGGAAAAATGGTCTGGCTTCCTTGGAGCAAGTGGGTTGGAAGTCAGGCTGCACGAAGAGTCAAGTATGACATCATCCACTACCGCTAGTACTAGGGGAACAGCAGGAGGTTTATGCTCAGGGAGTTTTAAAAACCGTCTAACTCTATCCTTAGAGTGATGGTAGTCCCGATTTTCCCAACTGAAGAACTCAATCATCTTATATATGTTCTCCCCAAAGACAAAATCCTCAGGTGCTGAAGCTAAATTTTCATCAGACTCTGAAGCAGTATAAGAACCAGGGGAAATATGATTAACATATGCTAACTCATCTTTGAAAGAGTCATGGGAATAAGTGTATTCCTTGAGGGGAAATGTGCTTCTTTCTTTTCTCAATAGACGATCGTGTAGCAGGGGTACTTGCAGAGCTGTGCTGCCTTGATCTTACAATCTGTAGGAGATCTTCAGCCAGTCTGAATATATCCTGCTGATATGGTGACGTTGGAATTCAGAACGCCTATGCTATAGCAAGTTGGATGCAGCCTTTTAAAGTTTGACCTTTCACTTTCTGGGTGTGGTGTCAAATGTACTGGGATCAGGCTGTGGTGCACGGCCTATGCTTGGTCCGCTAACAACTCTTATCTTACCTGGTGGACGCCAGCCTTCAACTCTGAAGGCCATATGTGGGTGTTGGAAGACAAGCCTGTAAAGCAGCTCCTGACCCAACTGATAATCCAAGTCCTTTGACCTTAGCAGAACATGGAAGGGGCTGATGGTATACTGGGCTCCAAAAAGGTCTCAGTAGAGGCCTCAGCCACACTCAGTTGCTGGATCGGACTGCAAACATGTCTCCTCTCCACTGACAATCAGGTCTTGGTGGACTGATGGATGGTGAACCACTGTTGTTTGCTACTGTAACATACTTAGAATGCTTCTCCCTTTATTAGAAGGCTCAGAATCAGTGTAACAGGCAGACACAATACTGAATGAATGCCCCCTGATGCCACTTTTCTATGGCAAAGAACTCAGCCCTAAACTTAATAAACAGTGTGACTATTAAAGTAAGTACAGTGGGGGCAATATGGCATGTGTTGCTCTGGGCCCATGCAGAAAAGAGAGTATGGAAGTATTGAAATGGAATTTGCATTCTACACTCATGACAAGTATTTCTATTACAGAACAATGCAATACAATGAAAAGAAGTAAGTGGCTCCTGAATAGAGCACTTAGCTTTGGAAGTTCTCTGTCAAAGACCAACTGAGGCACTCTACAAACTGGATCCTTTGCACTCTGATGTCAAGAAAGAACTAAACATATAGCACTAGCCAACTACCCTTATACCAATATGTCCTAACATAAGGGGTAGGGCATCCACTGGGACTGGAAGAGAGAGAAAAGATGTCTGGTATCTGGGTCACCCAAGGGCTTCCACACTCAAGTTGTTATGACTGCTGAAGTGAAACACGAACATCAGCACTTTCCTTAGGAATCAACCTTCACAAACAGCTCCACTAAAGAAACAATGTCTGTTACCCCTCTAATGCCAGTAAGAGTACTTCTCCCTTGACTGTAGAGGACAGCCAGACAGCCACAGAGGACATACCTAGCTATCGCTCCTTAGTGGCATCTTAAGGAGGAGCACCAGAAGGACCAAGAAAAACTGATGAGTGGTCCAAGGACCCCAAAATAGTGACACCAAAGTCACTAAAAGACAGCTGAGACAAAAAGGAAGCCAGAGCTAAGACCAAAGCTTCCTATACAACCTTTCTCTTTTTGCAGATCAGAAAGAGAACAACCCAGAAGCTGGGGCCCAGGTTCATTTCTCTCTCTCTCTCTCTCTCTCTCTCTCTCTTTCTCTCTCCATGTGCCAAAAAAAAAAAAGACAAGGTCCATCTCTCCCTCTCTCTACTAAATAAATGTGCCTAACAAGTGGGTAGCAGAGCCTTAGTATTACTTTCCTCTCTCCTGGCTAAAAAGGCAAGATCTGAAGTAAAATGTTTTAGTGACAACCACTAAAAAACTAGTCCTAACCACCAGCAACAAAATTTGACAGAAAACTAACACATTTCTTCACAAAATATGGTAAAATGGAAGGTATTCCTCAACAGGGTACTTATCTACCCAACTTTGAAGAAATGGTAGCAGACCATTGATCCCTCAAAGCCACAGCAGGCAGCATTCTTCAACAGCAAGAACGTTTTGAGATTCTGGATCCCTAACCACTTTCTTAATACTGCTCTCCTCAAGTGGTTCAGTGGTTTGAGTGCATAAAAGGTGCTTTAAAGCTTAGGAAGCTGTCCAGTTGTCTGATTCTTTGCAAAATACATCCTATATAGCTTAGACCACTGCAACGACAATCTAATTTAATCATTCATTCATTCTATTTTATTACAATATTATACTATTCGAAAACTCGAACAAAAATGCAAGGACCACAACTCCTGGCTGGAAAAGGCAGACAAAATCAAATCAAGGGTAATCTCCTATGAAAATAAAACGAAAGAAAAAAAGTTAAGGAAATACAGAAAGGCAGAAAAGACTACCTGGACTCCCCAAATGGACAGCAATCACCAACCCAAAAGATGATGACACTACAGGAGTTACAATGGGCAGAGACATTTTACCAAACAATGGAGGTACATAAAACAGCCCCCCATCAACCCCGACAGACCAAGGATCTCCACCCCAGAGAACCATCAAGTTTTTCAGCAGCTCCACACCCAATCTTAGACTAGACATAACCAAACCCATGAAGAAACCAGCCAACCAACTTGAACTCAGGAGTGTCCACAATCCAGAGACACCAATACCACCAGCAGCCCCCAGGTCAAACCACTCCATAGACCAATTCCACCGGAGGATCCAAATATCTCCCCAACCTCAATACCAACAGAGGAATCAAACATGGCAAGGGAGGAGAGAGCTCACAGGGAACTGAGGCCTTGAAACATTTGTCTTGGAAATAGAGAAAAAAGTCCTTTGTTAGGGTATGGCTTTTATACCACATATTCAATATATTAATTGATCTAAAAATGTTTGCTAGAAAGCTAAACCTCAAAGTATGTTTTTAATGAAAAATTCACCAGCAATAATTCTAACAGCAGTGGCAGGGTCCAAAAGTGGAGGCATCCCAGTGACTTTTGTCCTATCCACCCAACACTAGAAGCCTTTGAAAGCCAGTGTGAGGGACACATCAGAAACATACTGAAAATATATCCAAAGAAATGGTTTTACAATCTATAAAAAATGAAATACAAACTCTAAAAATTCTAAGTAATGACAAATTACACTGGATTATGAAGGCTGATAAGGACAAAGGATCTTAATTACTGATAGACAGTTATAACAACATCTAGTTTATGCTGGTCAAAACCAATCTTGCTATCTTGCACATGTGGAGGAGGCCAAAAAATCATTCATCAACAGTCAGAAGAGCTCCATGAAGAGAATCTTATAAGGTCCAAACTGCTTTGAATTCTTTACCATACCTCACTGCAGAACACCAAAGTTTTGGGATCCCAAAACTACACAAAAATGTGCTGCACCTACCGTACAGACCCATTACTGAGAGCAGTGGCACAATTAAAGATCCAATTTCCATCTATCTCAAAGTAGAAATTAAATCCCTGGCAGAAAGCAACAGATCATTCATAATAGACTGCTTGGATTTTCTTGGAAAAATAAAATATATTGAGATTTACTATGATACAATACTCATTACCATGGATGCTGAGGCTACATATACTGTCCTCCAACATTAGTACTACATCTAAGCAGTACTAAAAGCCTGTTCAAAAGACAAAGCTGCACTCCCTGGAGAGCTGGAAATTTTGGCAAAACATTTGGAAATCCTACTCAATAATAACTATTTTCTATTCATAGGAAGTACTATAAGCAATCCAGCAGGATAGTAATGGGGTCCCCACTCTAGCTAACACTGCACAGGAAAGTGGGAGGAAAATATTGTGTACAGTTTCATCTTTTACAGGCATATGAACTGCTACCAGATGTTTACTGATATATTTATCATGTGGGATTAACAAGAAAAGGAGCCCTTAGTATTCTACAATTATATTAACAACTCCACCAGCTTTCTGTGACTTGCAACTAACCACAGCCATGACTCTGTAAACTACCTAGACTTGAGTATTACCCAAGGATCTCTTTTCCAAAACACTGTGCAGTCATCTGTACAGGAAGCCCACCAGGTTAAGCCAGCTATTTCATTTGAAGATCGTGCACTCACATATTACCAAGGGATGAGGATCACCTGGGTTTCCAAAGATACCAGGGACTTTACACTAAACCTTATCAACATAGAAAAAGACTTATTGGCAAGAAGATGTTGTAAGAAACTTCTCAACAAAATCTTTGATGCTATCAGGACTATAAAACTCAGTAGTGTCCTTTCCCTAATCAATGCCAGGGAAATCAGAGGGCTCTGCAGAGACCCACAGGAAGAAACTACAGCATGGTGCTCACTTGCACCATGGACTATAAAGACAAAAAAGCACTTCTCATCAACTCGACTATCATCACCACCAACAACAAGCAGCTAGAAAGACTTGTTGGATCAGTACCAAAGTTTGTCTTTAAGAAAGGGAAAAGCATCTATGACTACCTAGAAGGGAAGAAGCAATCCAATGACAACATAGAGAAAGGGATTTTTAAATGCAGGCCACCGAACATAAGTTATTACAAGCTGATAAATGAGAAAAGTGCCTTTAATTGTCTCAACACTAACAAAAATATTACATCTCTTCTAGATATGATGCAATATTGAAATGGTCATTTATAAGGTACACTTTTTTTAAGCACCTTTATTGAATTATCACTTGTGACATAATAACACACTCTACCTAGGAAAAAAAACTGCCTAACAATCTGAATGGCATGCCATATTTCTGACAGTAAATTAAAAGTTCTTAAGAAGCAGTTAGCCATCCAAAGCCTTGATTTCCCAAACTACATGCATTTTACATTTCATGTGCTGGAAACAGTGAAACGAGAACCCCCTCCATGTTAACCTAAATTCTTTTTCAGAAAAGACATAATTTTTTGGCAACTTCAACTGTTTCAAAAAGCAAGCCAGGACTAAACACCACTGTTCCATTAAAAGCATGTTGAACTTAATCACAAAAGCTACAATTAAATCTTATTAATGCTCCATGTTTTTGGGCCATTTTGAGTCTGCGCAAGGTAACTACCTGACCACTGTCTGGGCTGCTTTTAAAGCATCTTCCTAACATACTAGCAATAAAGTCACAGCATTAAAATCAGGACACGTGTAAGACCAGATCTCCATGTAAACCCATGAAACTGGGTAACTAGTATGGACATTCACTAATCATGTCAAATTAAGAGCTAAAGCAGTAATGAATTGTACTAATCTTTACCTCTATAAATTATTACAAGTGTTAAAAAAGCAGGCACTTCAACATTGAAACAAGGTTTGGTCTACCTAATGACTCACCCATTATTAAATCTTTTATACTTACCGTTCCTACTAAATCTGATTTTATTGTACGTACTTTGTTAAATTAGATTTGAGGAAGCACATCATGCAAAAGCACTTTATTTTACACACTGGTAACCCTTTGTTCAAATATGTCATTCAAACATAGCTATATTTACAAAACTGTTCCCCCACTAAGACGGGTTCAGATTCTAAACAGAAAGTCTTAGAACCTAAATGATCATTTATCCCTAAAATTTAAATAAAGTAAAACCAACTCCACCAATTACATGCCATGGTTTTCATCCCATCAAAAACTCATTCAAATAGAGTATAGCCAATTCCACCAACCACAAGTCACAGCGTTCATCCTATCAGAAGCATGTCCACTGTACCCACCCCACTGTTTTATGAGCTATGAAAACTCATGCTGTTTGACGTAGTACTCAAATAAGAAAAAAGAAATTTCATGGCTACTATGTTTATCCATCTTCGAATAATACTTTTTAATAAAGAACAACCTGGACTGTGGTGGTGGTGCTGCGGTAGCGTTGTCGCCTCACAATTAGACTTTGCCAGTTCAATTCTCAGTTAGAGCGTCTTCTGTGTGGCGACATGCGTGAATGGACATTCCTTCATTGAAGGTTGTGCTTTAGGCCCGGCAAGCCAGCACATAAAACTCTACTACCAATCATTAGCGGACCGGAGTTCCGCTGTGGCGACCCCTAACCGGGAAAGCCGAAAGACACAAACAAAATAAAGAACAACCTGCATCTTATTCTTTGGAAAGGAGGGGATGATATAATCAAAAGTAAATTTGATAATTTAATTTGGAGTACTACAGGCAAAAAACTTTTAAAAGTAGAAGACAATTCTGGCCAGTCATATTTAATGAAATACTTCTTATTAATCTTTTATTATACTACTGCTTTCATCTCACCACTAAAAACTCTTACTTTAATAACCATATGCCTTATTACTGCTGCCAAATCTTTCACTTTAAGCTCTATTCACCCTTAACATAAACAAAAGTCAAAGTCTTCATATTCCTGCCACAGTAAAAAGGATCAACTTTTACTACCACATCAATTCCTTCTTCCTTTATACATGTAACGCTTCACTTCTTCTAACATACACACCCCCTTCAACATTACACTTCGTCCTTCTTAATGTTTTATTTTTTTAACACTTGCAATTGTCAGCAGAAAAGAAGGATGTGAGGATTCTGCAATCACTAAAATGACTAGCCTCCTTTGTTTCTCAATAAAATTACATTTATTTTCCCATTTTATGAATCCACCTTACTTTCACTTTACTGTTACTTTTAGCTATGGACTTGCTACTTAAATCATCATGACCTTTTCTGACTGTCATTTTTTTCTTCACTTTGCCAAAGCCATTCCCTATAATTTACACATTCACTTCTGTACATATTATAAAAGGGTTATTCTGGATAACGAAGCAGCCTTAATTCAGATCCCACTATACGATACTTTCTAATTTTTCTGGCTTTTCCAACACTGATTATCAGTCTCTCAATACTAACAATCATTAAAGTGCACGTTCTTTTAAAGCTGAAACTATCACTTTCTGCCTCTCTTTCCAGCACCTCACCACTTATGTCTTCGTTCTGATAATTAGGAAAGAACACTGGTAGCTCAATAGCTTGATTTAGGTTACTTTTTGACAAAACCTTAGGAAGAAATGAAGGATTAGTGTGTAAAGAAACTTATGAAAAATTAGGTATTGGAAGACAAAGCCTGCAACTCTGATACTCTTCTGGCTGAGGTAATAACCACCAAAAAAAGTGTGCTTTACAAGACAAAACTTTAGGGAGGCGTTGAATTCTTATATGGGGATCTGGGCAGAGACACTTGGGGCAGACATCGGATCCGAGGAGCTGATAGGTCCCAGACTTGATACAGACACCAGCTGGACGTCTGAGTCTTCTGGCTCCAAAATCAACGGATGGATCAGAGGATGAGTAGGTGCCACAGGGGAAGTATGAATCTGATCCAACTCCTTTGGGTTCAGATCCAAAAGAAGCTTGGCCAAGGCAGGTGTCTTGAGAAGCCTCTGCACCATCCTATCCACATCTTCGTCTGAGAGGCTCCTAGCAGACCACATTTGAGATCTGGACCTGGTAAGAAAAGGTAATGGGAGCCAAATCGTAACAGGCTCCAAGGATAGAGATAAGCTCCAACAGCAGTACTCCATGGAAATGGGGTGTTTAGAGCCGATTCTGTGAATGATTTCGGATCTGAAACCTTTTACTAATCCAATGAATTTCCAGGTTCTGTATAAGCTGTCTGCTCCATAGGTGCTGTTGAAGCAGACACCATCAGCTGCTTGGTCCTTGGCTCAGACAAGGTTTTCAGAACCGGGGAAGACCATTTCCCCGATCTTTCAGACTTTTCTGATTTAGGAGAGGAGGGATCGGAAAAAATAGCTTCAGAGAAAGGGATTTTAATTAACTCCTTCAAAATCAATTTGTTTTTGCGTTCCATAAGCTCCCTTTGATTAATGTAGTGGCATATGGAACATGATTCCTGTAAATGAGGCAGCTCCAAATATTATACACACAGTATGTGTGAATCACTAAGGGGCATCTTTTTGCTTTTTTTTCACATTTTTTTAAATCTCAAAGGCTTGCCTTCCTTTTGAAACACATCTGAAGGTAGCCTAGACAACAACACTAGCAAAGAAATTCTAACCCAGAAAACACAACAAATGAGAGTTATAAAGAAAGAGAGCTCTATCTTATTATTTTTTTAAAAAACAGAAAACAAGAGGAAAAAAAAGGGGAAAAGTCCTCTAACTTAAACAGACTTTAGTGCTTAAACAGACTGGTTAACTGCTCGCTAACTAAAAACGAACAGTAACCAGGAGGAGAAAGAAAAGGATTTAGTCCTAAACAATTACTAAACACCTGACAAGAAAGAAGGAAAAGGGGACCCCCTCTACATAAAATGGGTGTAAGTTAGACATCTTTATACTAAAAACAGATGCTAACAGAGAAAGGAACTATCAGTAAACATTAGATAACAAACATAAAGTCACTAATTAACTAAAGAAATAAAGAAAGACGTATTGAAAAAAACTTAACCCAGAGCTTGCTTGAAGAACCTTCTCGCAGCATGGCAAACGACATCTGAGGAAGTTGGGGAACTGCATTACAGGTAGGTAAGGAGGCCCATGAGATTTGATGAAGACCTCGAGGTATTGGAAAGGCTGAGATGGTTCCAACTCATCAGATTCGACCAATCAATGAGAATAAAGGCAATATTAACAAAGTATAGTTGTGTACACTTCCCATAAATGTAGATGTTTGAGTGTATTCACTGTTGCAGTCATCACATTTGGGTTATCTGCTTGCAGTAGCCCTCAGTCGGCCTGATTATCAAAGTTTTGGGTCCTGCGTCAGTTGCTGTTTCATCTTCCATGACGTCAGGTAGTCAGGGGTATAAAGCAAGCAGCCAATGCCATTAAATCAGTTTTTCTTGCCCCAGATGTCAGGTGCCCCCATAATGGGAAGCAATTATATATAAGTGGTTACACCTCCAACAAAAAAGCAAATACACCAAAAAGCTTTAAGCATAGTAAGCAAGAACAGAGGTATAGACAATAGAAGTCAGGGGGCTGGAGGGAGGGTAACTAGGACTGCAACAGTGAATACACTCAAACATCTACATTTATGGTAAGTGTACACAACTGTACTATGTTCTTCATGTTTCACTGTTGCAGTCATCACATTTGGGTAGATTTCCAAAGCTAAGGATGGGAGGAGGAAATTAGATAGCATTAGGACCAGCTATAAGGCCCTGCAAGACTGCAGTGGCAAAGCCAGCTCTAGATTTAGAGAAAACTGGTAAATGGTAATGTTTGGTGAAGGTATGTACAGAACTCCAGGTAGCAGCTTCTAGGATGTCCCTGGTAGGGACACCTCTGAGAAAGGCTGTAAGGTAGGTTCATAGGTAGGTACTAGGCTATTGGCCCTAGGGCATATATAAGCCTAGCCAAACGGTACCCTGGCTTCTGCTACCCAAGAAAATTATTGTCCTGGGACCCTGTCAAGCAGTCCCAGAAGTGATCCCCAGGGTGAATTTCCTATCGCCCATCCAATCATCAAGATTTTTCTTGAAGAGTGCTAATGAGGAGGCTTGTTTGATATAGATAAGTAGTTTGTTCCAGAGTATGGGAAGTCTCTGAGACAGGAATCTATCCCTCCAGCATGTTCTGTTTATTGTGGTGACAAGGTTTAGGTCCCTAGAGCGTGTAGCTCGGAGGGATTGGGATTTCTTTACGTGGAGCATGTCCAACAGCTCTGGGTTTGACACAGCTTTGTATGTTAGCCAGAGATCGCCTCTGAGTAGGCGATATGTGACAGAGTAAAGCTGGAGTTTTTTGAGAAGGTCTGCGTAAGGCATCTGTTTGAGGCCGGTAATCCGCTTTGTGAGGTATTTCTGTGGTCTTTACAGTTGTTGTAGATGTCTTGTGAGGTACATACCAAAAGGGGCGTTGTACTCTATAACGGGTCTAATGAGTGATGAGTAGAGGGGAACAATGACCTCTTTTTTCCTGGATGAGAAACCTTTTGTGATGAGGTGTGCCACGTAGAAGGATTTCCTGACTACTGTGGTGATGTGATTATCAAAGGAGAGACTACTGTCCACCTGTGTCCCAAGGTCTCTTATCACACCTTTGGTGTTAAGTAGACTACCACCTATGTGGTAGTTCATGGGTACAGAGTTTTTACCAAAAGGGATGATGATGCACTTTTTGGCATTGAGCTTGAGGCCATGGCATTGACACCAGGCATCTACCTCAGTAAGGTCCTTTTGTAGGATATCCACATCGATAGGAGATTTGATTATGGCTCCTAGTTTGCAGTCATCTGCAAACTTTGTTAGCCAAAGACCTTCTGTGTTAGCCTGTACTTCAGAGAAGTAGATCCCAAGCAGGAGAGAACCTAGGACTGAACCCTGTGGTACTCCACTTGTCACTGGTCTGAAGTTGGATTTAGAGTCTGCTAATTTCACAGTGTGGGTTCGGTCAGTGAGCCAGTTGGCAACTCATCTTGTGACATAGGGATTTAAACCTAGTTTAGTGAATTTGTCTTTAATTCCAGAGTGGGGGATGGTGTCGAAAGCCTTGGTGAGATGTAGATAGGCTGTGTGTACCACCTTACCCTCATCTACAGCTTTGGTGACCGCTTCAAAGAAGTCTATCAGGTTTAGGAGACATGATCTGCCTTTTACAAACCCGAATTGGGTAGGGTCCAGAGTCTGGAGATTACCAATGTCATTGTTTATAAGTTCCATGATGATACGCTCCATAGCCTTGCAGACCAGGCTCATCAGGCTAATGGGGCGGTAGTTCCCGGGGTCTGTGGTGGCCCCCCCCTTTGTGGAGTGGGATAACCATTGCTGTGCGCCATTCAGTGGGCACAAAGCCTGAGGTGAGGCTATGATTGAACATGGTACTTAGGTGGGGTGCCAGTTCGTTCTGTAGCTCATGTAGAATGCAGTCTGGGATGTTGTCAGGTCCCATGGATGCTGTGTTCTTGGCTTTGGAGATTGTGCTTTTACCTGTGCAGCAGTGATTACAGGTACTTTGCATTCTTCTAGTATACAGATGGGCCCTTTAGGGGATGAGAGAGGAGTAAAGTTAGCAGTAAACCTATCTGCCAGGATGTTGGCAATATGAGTTGGTTCTGTATATTTAGTGCCATTGTGCTGTAACTCAGAGCAGATCTGACTGTTGCCATTGAGATTCTTGACATAGCTATAGAATGCTTTGTGGTGGTCTTTAGAATCAGTGGTGATTTTGTTTTCATAACTAGCTTTGGAGGACTTTATGAGGGATCTCAGCTTCTTACTGAGGCTGACCACAGAGTTCCTCCAATCATGGGATTTTACTCTTTTTTGCAACAGTTTCTTTCTTCTCTTGTAGAGTTTGTTTTTAGCAGGGGACCACCAGATTGGCTAACTTTTTTTGGAGGATAGCATCTTTGTTCTGTTAGGGATTGCACGATCCATGCACTCGTGTAAGTGCTTATAAAGTGCAATTATATAGGATTCAGCAGTCGTATCTCTATTGTCCGTCAGCATGGGTGTCGTGATGTTTGCCACTTCTGTCTTAAAAAGCATGCAGCCCTAGTTGAATGTGGTCTTATCCCCTGTGGGTAGGCTTTCCATGGTGCTTATAGCAGAAATGAATGCAATGGCCTATCCATTTAGAAATGGTTTGCTTTGAAATGGCCTTCCACTCTGCCCCTGCAGCAAATGCAACCAGCAGCTGTTCAAATTTCCTGAGAGGTTTAGTCCTATCCAAATAAAATCTAAGTTGTCTACGCACATTTAAGGAGTGCAGTATATATTCCCCTTTGTTCTGTGGATTAGAAAAGAAGGTTGGCAAATGAATGGACTGATTAAGGGCCACACTGGATACCACCTTGGGCATGAATGAGGGATTGGTCCTGAGGGACACCCTGTCCATATGAAAAGTGATGAAAGGCTCCACTGCCATGAGGGCCTGTAATTCAGACACCCTTCTTGCTGAAGTGATGGCTAAAAAGGAAGGTTGTTTTCCAATAAAGGAATTTCAACTCTGCATTTACAGCTGGCTCAAAAGGAGGTCGAGTGAGTTTTTACAATACAAAGTTAAGGTCCCAGGCTGGAGTGGGCTTTCCTGGGTGGTCTTAAGTTTTTGGCCCCTCTGAGGAACTGCTTCAGCAGTGGATGAGAGAAGAGGGGTGGTTCTGTGTTGTAATGAGCTGAAATGGTGGAGGCATGAATTTTGATGGAGGAAAAGGAAAGGCCATTGTGAAGCATCTCAGTTAAGTATTGAAGAATCTGAGGTAAACTGGGCACTGCTGTGCTCATCCCCTGAGTTTGGTTCCAGGAACAAAATCTTTTCCATTTTTCAGCATAGGATTTTCTATTACTAGGACTCCTTGCCTCCAGAATGACATCCAACACTTGCTTACTGAGGGATGGTAATGGAGAGATCAGGTAATTACCCAGGCTGCTAGGTTCAAGGTTTGAAACTGTGGGTGCAGAATCTGGCCCTCCTGCTGGGACAGCAGGGCAGGGATCTGAGTCAGGTGGCATGGTGCCAGCAGTGACACACAGCACAAAAGGGGGTACCAGTATTTGTGTGGCCAGTTTGGTGCAATCAGTATCATCCTTGGTTTGTCCTGTTTGATCTTTAGTAGTACCTTGGAGAGGCAGGGGGAAAGGCATAAACTGATAGGTTTTTCCAGGTGAAGGACAGGGCATCCACTTTCCAAGCTTGTTTGTGGGGAGTCCTTGTGCAGAATTTTTCCAATTGGTAATTCTGGGGGGAGGCAAACAGGTCTATATCTGGGCTCCCCCATTTCTCAACATGTTGAATATCTTTGGTTCCAGTTTCCACTCGTGTGGGTCCATGAGATTTCTGCTTAGTTCATCTGCCAGTGTATTTATCTTTCCTGGCAGGAATTGAGCCTGTAGGTACAATTGGTAGCTCAAGGCTATGTTACACAGAGCCATGGCTAGTTTGCAGAGAGGGTATGAGTGGGTTCCCCCCTGCTTGTTTATGTACCACATAACAGTGGTGTTGTCCGTCTTTACCATTAACTGCCCTGGAAATATGTGGTCCTTGAAGGTTGTCCGAGCATTCTGTACAGCTAACATTTCTTTTTGATTTATATGCTGGTGCATTTGACTTGGGTTCCATTTGCCCTGAATGCACTTCCATGCCAAGTGAGCCCCCCATGCATAGTCTGATGCTTGTGTTGTTAGGGTTTTGGCGGCAGGGGGGTAGAGTGAATGGCAGTCCCTTGTTTTGGTGGCGGGCCTCTGCCAACCAAAGGAACTCTGTCTGTAGGCAAGGTATGATAGGAATCATTGCTTCTAGATCCTGAGAATGTTGACACCATAGGCTTTTTAGATAGCATTGTAGTTTCCTCATATGCAGTCTTGCATATGGAATTAGGAGAATGTAAGAGGCCATGAACCCCAGGGCTTGCAATATTTTCCTTGCAGATAGCTGGGTCTTTGTGGCCAGTAGTCTGAAGTAGGCTGTCAAATGAACTTGTTTCTCTGGCGTGAGGAAAGCCATATGGGAAATTGTGTTCAAGCTTGCTCCCAGGAATACAATTTGTTGGCAGGGTACAAGATGTGATTTCTTTTCGTTTATGGTGTACCCCAGAGAAGTTAGTAATTTCTGTACAAACGCCAGATGATTCAATAGTATGCCCTGGCTTTCTGCCTGAATTAGACAATTGTCCAGGTATGGATATATTTGGATATTTCTTTACCTGCAAAATGCAATGACTGGAGCTAGGCACTTTGTGAATACCCTGAGCGCAGTAAATAAGCAAAAGTGCAATGCAGAGAACTGATAATGCATGTAGCCTGCTTTGAAGCGTAGCTATCTTCTGCAAGATTTCCTTTGGATGTGCAGGTAGGCTTCCTTTAAAACCAGTGTTTCCAACCAGGTATCCTTGCCTAGCATAGGAAGCACCTGGTGAAGAGTTAGCGTCTTGAATTTTGGGATCACCAAAAATGTGTTTAGGATAGAGAGGTCCAGGATAGGATGCCAGGAGTTGTCTTTTCTGGGCACCAGGAAAAGGCTTGAGTAGAAACCTTGTCCCCTTTCCTCTTCTGGAATGGGTTGAATAGCACTGATGCTTAAGAGAGAGAGAATTTGCTTTTGAGCCTTGGCCCACTGATTTGGGGGTAGATCTGGCCAACCATTTGGGGTTGGTAAGAAGTGGAAGTGGAATCTGTATCCTTGGAAAACTATATTTAAAACCCATTTGTCCTGGTTAATGAGTTCCCAATTTTTTGCCTGCAGGGCAATCTTTCCCCCTAAAGGAACAGTCAGTAGTGCAGGGCTTGGAAGATTTAAAGTTAGGTCATTGAGACAGTTTACCATAGGGAGGCATCTTACCACTCCTTGCTTTGGAAGTGGGAGCCCCCCACTGCTTAGTCCTGTGAGTACTTTGGGACTGAAGCTTGGGTGTTTCTGGGTTTGGACTGAGAAGGCCTGGAAGAGGCAGGAAAGGCCCAATTTTTAGAGGGCCAATGCCTACTAAATCTGGGAGGCTGTACTTGCAGGAAATCTTTAACAGTTTGCATAGATTTAGCTTTTTCCTCCATCTTTTTAGTACTTATGCTTTGTTGCCAAACAGGTGGTCTTGGATTAAGGGAGCGTCCAGCAATTTAGCTTTAACATTATCTGACATAGACTGCTCCTTAAGCCAAGCATGCCTTCTAAGTACAGACCCAGTGACAGCAGCCCTGCAAGATGCCTCTAGTGAATCAAAACCACATTGCAAAGTATGTTTCCCAACTTGTTCAGCAGAATGCATTAAATCCTGCAAATCTTTATTTTCAGCACAGTCAGGAATCAACATCATTTTCTGTTTAAGCAATCCAATAATATGCTTCTGATACTTTAACATATGAAACTGGCAGTTTAAGGCCCTAATGGCCAAGGTTGCAGAAGTGTATCCCTTCTTACCCCATCTATCCAGCGCCCTGGAATCTCTATCAGAGGGGGAAGGATTTCTGGCAGTAGTAGCCTTAATGCCCTTGGGTCCCTGTGAAATGGTCTCAAGATCCACAGTAGGATTTTTAAAGAGGAACTTGTGAGAGTCAGGAACCCTGTAATATCGATCAGGTTTTTTGGAAGAAGGAGATAGAGAGTCAGGGGCCTTCCGAGAAGGCATCATCAAAAATGTCCAGTACAGGGGGGATAGCTAAAGGCCTGTGTTGGGTCATGAGTAAGAAATCCCTAAGCCTCTTTTTAGAGTCAGAGTACTCCTGGCTTTCCCAGCAAAAATGCTCTCTAAGAGTATGCAAGGTTTCACCAAAAGAGAAATCCTATGGAGGGGAAGTAGACGGAACAGAGTCCTCTGCATCAGAATCCTCATAGGTAGATAAGGGTAAATCCTGGTCAGAGGAAACAAACTTCAGAGTCATGATCAGAAAAATGATAAGGAAACTCAGTCCTAGGTCTCTTAGAGAGAAAAGGGTAGCTTTCCCTGATTAGAGTAATAAGGTCTTCAGCCATTCTTATCATTTGTTTTTTAGGCATAGAGGCCTGACCATGCAGTCTGGGCGTCGGTTTTCTACGCATGGCTCGAGTTTTAGGCCTTGAAGAAGAAGATGGCGTCAGTTTAATATTCAAGTCAGTAGGCCTGTATACACCCTCAAAAGCCAGTGCCTGCATAGCAGCTCCGGACGCATCCAAGGTAGAGACATCCGCAGATTCCACAGTTGAAGCATCTCGAGGCATACCGGACTCCGAATGGGTCTCAGTAGAGGCCTGCGAATCTGAAGTAGCGAGTATCAGGGCTGCAAAAGCACCTCACTGACTACCGACGAACTGGTGACTAGCTTAGGAGAAGAGTCGTCGGCAGCTTTGGACCTATGCAGTCTGTCTCTGTCTATCTTTACGTTTTTTTGGGATACCGGTAGTGGGGTGGCTTACCAAACCCATATCTGGATAATTGAACCGAGTACCAAAATATTTAGAAGCTTAAATAAACCGACGGTGAATAGTTTGTAGTTTAAATAAGGCACAAAACCGACAGCGAGGTACGTTGTGGTCAGGACCTAAGCAAGGAATGCAGTATGAATGAAAATCTTTATGAGGTATTTGCTTTCCAGAAGACATACAATTATTAACTTTTATTGACATCGGTTTAGAGCAAGAAAAAGTTTCCCCAATGGGGTACTTAGCTTAGTTGAAGACTTCAGTTCTGAAACTCAAAAATGAAAATTTCACGAGTCGGCCGACCGGCACTTGCGAACTGCTTCTGCTTCAGGCACCGCACGGCAAGAAAGATTGATGTAATGGTATTGGCTGCGATCATTTATACCCGACTACCTGACGTCATGGAAAATGAGACAGAAACCGACGCAGGACCCAAGACTTTGATAATCAGGCCGAATGAGGGCTACTGCAAGCAGATAACCCAAATGTGATGACTGCAACAGTGAAACACGAAGAACAACAACACATTCACAGCTATTAGGACAGAATGGCAGGACCATGTCTGGTTACTAAAAGACTCCTTTATGGGGATATGTGTCTAACCATTCAAACCATGAAAGATCTGAACTTCTATGACTTTCTATTCATTACCAAAACAAATGTCTTCACATACCCGATTAAAAGCACTAGACCTTAATCATCATATAAGACACATTGGTGTGACAGATTCACATCCCAATGTATCCCCCACCTCCATAACAATTTTTCACTACATGTAAAGTAGAGTAGTACCTTTGTCATCTTTAAGGTAAACCGAGATAATTAACTGGATGAGCAATGTGATGAGAAATTCATCCCTGGTCCACCCTTTACTGCCTTCCCTGAGGCTGCTAGGAACTTTTGAATATGGGTTATTGAGTAGGCTTACACTGGTCTGTGGACTGATTATCTAGTACTTACCCATTTACTTTTAACTCATCCAAGTAAATCTAAATTAAACATCTATACTGTAAAGTGTAAGCAAACAAAATGCTTCCTCAGAAGCCCAGATCTCTGACAGGACTCAGCATATCCTTTCTAATTTAAGGAGGAAAGAGATGGTCTACACTATCCAATGCATATAAACTACTCTTCTTACAGCATTAACCTCTCTCAAACACAGACTCCAACCATTTTTAGTTCAGCTCAAATATGACAGAAAAACTAATACCCACTTTCCTTCTGTATATCAGACCCCACCCTTCCTCATTATAATTTAACTCTTTCCAACAAACCTTGCTCTACAGTTTTAATCTTGCAAAAGTCACTTAGTAAACTCCAGTCCTATGAACTCAAACTAGTCTTTTAAATAAAACAGAATTCCCTTCTACATTAACTAATTCATCCTCTTTAAAGCCTCAGAGACACTTTTTTTCACATTAGTTTAACCTCCTGAAAAGCCCTCTTCTTTATAACATGTCTAATAATATGATGCCTTTACATTAATTAACACTCATATCCTAGTCCCAAGTGGTATATATCCCCCCCAAAAAATAAATAAAAATAAAATCTTTTTTGTAGAGCTTACTGCCTTCAGGTCACAGGAAATATTGTGCCACAGGCAAATAATGGCTATGGAAATAACATTGACAGAATTAAGCAATTGGTAGAGATGAATTGGAATATTCTAATAGTTGATGAGAATACTAGAAAATTAGTGGGTAATAGACCCTCTTTTAGCTATAGTAACATGAAAAATCTAAAGCAACACCTATGTTACACTAACATGCATTCACACCAAGTATCTATTTATAATCCTGCCGTCTTGGGCACCAAAAAATGTGGCAGTTGCTTACAATGTGAATACATTGCCCAATCGCGTTATTTTAGGAATCCGAATACAAATGTTTTATTGGAGATTAAGAATAACAGTAACTGTCGCACTCATAATGTGGTCTATGTTGCTTATTGTCGAGCATGCTTCAGGTTCTATGTTGGTAAGACCAACAGAACCTTAAGAGAAAGGATTAGGGACCACTTATACTGCCTTGATAGGGGCCAAGAATATAGCGCTCTAGCCAAGCACACTTTACATGAAGGCCCCAACCATGTATTTTGTTTTCAGGTTTTGCATATACAGTACCCAGATGTTAGACTAGGTGACCTATATAATCTCACTGAGCAAGCTGAACTGAGGTGGATTCTCAGACTCGACTCCCACTTGGGTTATGGCTTGAATGAGAGTGTCACTATCAAACCAATTTTAAAAGGCAGGAGGTTACGTTAGCTGTTCAAATCCTTATATAGATATTTGGTTACACACCACCCTCTTTGTGTAGTTCGCTATTGTTGTACATGTTGGTCAGTACATCATATTCTAAGATAACTTATTAGTCTACGTATACTTGGGACTTATATTTCAATACATAGTTCAGTATAGTGACGCATATAGGCACCTTATTGTTTATTGGGTTGGTTAGGATTAGTAATGTATTGATACTTATGACTTTTAGACATGCATTTATATATTTTCTATATTTTTAATGATGTTTTTAATAATGTTTGCCTCCTTTTGTAGATGTTTCTTTAAGAGGCTTTTAGTATTGTATGGTTAATTGATTAATTGGTTAAACCAGTGTGATGTTTTACTATTTAAGTGATGTACCCGAGTTGCTTTTACAATGTCTGATGAAGCAGAGGGAGACTCTGTGAAAGCGCTTACGTTTTGGCCTGGAATAAAAGATTTTTATTTTCATTATTTGCCTATTTTTGCTGAATACTAGAGACTGCTCATACGTTATCCTGACTTTGATTTTGCAGCAGCTACCTTCCGAGGGTGTTTTCTCATTCATATATATATATATATATATATATATATATACACACACACACACACACACACACATGGGTGTAGGACATCCTGCAGCTTGATCTTCAAACTCACCAATAGCGACACATTCTGTGCATGCTCCCGGGATTACTCCAAAGTGTGCTAAACCAATGGGAAAGTATATTATGGGGGCCCCCCCCTGTACAACACCCCACACCTCCTGCAATTTATTTTTTTATACATATAGATATATATATATATATATATATATATATATATATACACACACACACACACACACACACATGTATATATATATATATATATATATATATATATATATATATTGAGAGAGAGCGCAACTCAGATCACACAATCCCTGGGGGAAAGGAAATATTTTCCTACTTGCGGACTGCTGCTTTTGCAAATCTGTGAAACACCTGTCTGTGTTGACCAAATGGTGTTGATCTGCAGGGTGTTGGGATACTGATACAGTATCCTACACTGACATATCTATCTCTCTCTCTATATAAATATATATATATATATATATATATATATATATATATATATATATATATATATATATATATATATATATGTGTGTGTGTGTGTGTATGGATTCACTTGAAAATACCAAATAGCCGAATTGCACTATCCCGAATTCACAAGCATGAACACTTACAATCCCGAAAGTCTGCAATCGCAAATATCACAATCCCGAACTACTGAAATACCGAAATTACACACTACGGCATCCAATCTTTGTAGGTTTTCCTCCCTCCACCTTTGCATAGCACCCATACTCAAAGATATCAGACACTCCCGTGAAAAACCAATACACCACGCAATCAAACAACAGTGCTGCACATATATGTCATCTCCGTCCTATATCTGAAGTAACCGTGCAATAGCCTTCAAAAACTCTAAAGTGCTATAGGATCCCCGATTCACCAAAATAGTTTCAAAAAAAAACTCCAGCTATACTCTGTCGCATATCGTCTACTCAGAGGCGATCTCTGCTTAACATACAAGGCCATGCCAAACCCAGAGCTGTTGGACATGCTACACTCAAAGAAATCCCAATCCCTCAGAGCTACACGCTCCAGGGATCTAAACCTTGTCATCACAATAAACAAAACATGTTGGAGGGATAGGTTCCTGACCCAGAGACTCCCCAGACTCTGGAATAGATTGCCCATACATGTCAAGCAGAGTGCCTCTTTGGACCTCTTCAAGAGGAACCTTGACGATTGGATGGGAGAAAGGAAATTCACCCCAGGGATCACGTCAGTCTCCCTGCTAGACAGGGGTCCAGGAAAGTAAATAATGTGGGAAGAAATATTCAGGGAATTGTTATGGCTAGGCTTGTATAGGCCCTAGGGCTGATAGCCTAGTACTAACCTATGAACCTATGAACCTATAAGTGATGCTGTCTCAGTACAAGTTTACGTCTCTTTGGACTAGGTGGGACTGCCACTACTTAGGCGGACCCTTAACTCGTCCACTCTGTCCTGTTCACCTGCCAATGTTTGCATTAGGATTCCCAAATCTGTTGCCTTTGCCCCCAACAGACACTTTAGTCTGCGATGCCATGCCATGCTTCAACGGTATTCTGTGTGCGAGGCAGACAAACAGTTTAGCTCAGACACATTCCAGAAACTGACAGGGAATAGAGGGGGGGAACCAGGCAACACAAGCAGATCTAGTTTTAGATTGTCTCTGTCTGCCTAGTACGTACCGGGCCCTGAAATATCTCACAAGATCACGCCCCTTTTCAGGGAACGGCTGTTTCAGCTCTGTATACGCCGGTTCCACTTCGTCCTCCGGTAGAAATGCCAATGCTATCAAACACTTCACTGATAGCTGGAACCGTACATTACTATTATACAGATGGGTCAAACCCAGCTGTTGTACTTTCCTCCACGTATTTCTACCAAAATGAAATAAACATCCTTTCGATCTCACCTCATGGAAGTTGATAGCAATGCACTTCATAGCCGCTATCTCAAAGGTCACATAACAAGTATTGCAGAAGTACTTCAAAGTCGTGCTCTGCCATTAACTGGAACACAGCATCCCACATTGCATTATAGGTTCATAGGTTGATAC
Source organism: Protopterus annectens (assembly GCF_019279795.1). Taxonomy (NCBI): domain Eukaryota; kingdom Metazoa; phylum Chordata; order Ceratodontiformes; family Protopteridae; genus Protopterus; species Protopterus annectens. Next base: position 982,075,646 of record NC_056728.1, on the reverse strand, counting down.
TAGGCTATCTGCCCTAGGGCATATATAAGCCTAGCCAGAGTGTGTTTGGCTTTCACCACCCTTTTAGATTAGTTGACTGTGCCTCTGTACAGTAGGTTACAGAAGATAGCCCTTTTGAGGTTAGTTTACTGTGTCTCTGTCTAGTAGGGACACAGAAGAGATCCCAGGGGTAAACCTACGCTCTCCCATCCACTTGTCAAGATTTCTCTTGAAGAGGGTCATTGAGGGACTCTGCCTAACATGGACTGGGATTTTGTTCCAGAGTGAGGGGAGCCTCTGGGATATGAATCTGTCCCTCCAGCATGTACTATTTATTTCTGTGCTGAGGTTTAAGTCCCTGGAGCGTGTAGCTCTAAGGGATTTGGATTTCCTGAGGTGGAGCATGCCCATTAATTCTGGGTTGGACATGGCTTTATACGTCAGCACAGATCGCCTCTGAGTAGGCGGTAAGCAAATGAGTAGAGCTGGAGTTTCTTTAGCCTAACTGCATAGGGCATCTGTTTGAGTCCCTTGATCCTCTTGGTGAGGTACTTTTGGGGTCTTTCCAGTTGCTGCAGGTGTCTGGTAAGGTACATCCCAAATGGGGCATTGTATTCAATTATCGGCCCAATGAGTGATGAGTAGAGGGGCACAATGACCTCTCGATCTAGATGTGAACCCTTTCATGATAAGGTGGGCTATATAGAAGGTCTTTCTAACCACTTTGGCAACATGCTTGTCAAAGGAGAGATTGCTATCTACTTGGGTTCCCAAATCTCTAATTACTTCTTCTGTACTTAATGGATTACCACCTATGTGGTAATTTGTGGGCAATTTGTTTTTCCCAAAGGGGATGACTATGCACTTTTTGGCATTTAGCTTTAGGCCATGACTCTGGCACCAGTTATCCGCCTCTGTGAGACCCTTTTGGAAGATGCTTGTGTCAGTCGGCGAGTCAATTATGGCACCCAGTTTGCAGTCATCTGCGAACTTGGTCAGACATAGTCCTCCCATGTTAGCCTGTACCTCAGAGAAATATATACCGAACAAGAGAGGTCCCAGGACTGAGCCTTATGGGACGCCACTTGTAACTGGTTTAGAGTCTGACATGGCACCTGCAATTCTGACCATGTGGGTTCTATCCATCTTGTGACATAGGGGTTGAAATTTAAGCTGGTGAGCTTATTTATGATGCCCGAGTGGGGTATTGTGTCGAAGGCTTTTGCGAGGTTCAGGTAGGCTGTGTGGACTACCTTCCCTTCATCTATGGCCTTGGTGACTGTTTCAAAGAAGTCAACCAGGTTCAAGAGGCAAGATCTGCCCTTAACAAATCCGAATTGGGTAGGATCCAGTGTTTGGAGGTTCCCAATGTCTTTGTTTATGAATTTCATGATGATACGCTCCATAGCTTTGCAGACCAGGCTAGTCAGGCTTATAGGGCGATAGTTTCCGGGGTCCTTTGTGGAGTGGGACCACTGTTGCTGTACGCCATTCCTTGGGTACATATCCTATAGTAAGGCTGAGATTGAACAGTGACTTTATATGAGGGTTCAATTCTTCTTGGAGTTCGTGTAAGACGCAGTCTGGGACACCATCCGGTCCCATTGATGCTGTGTTTTTTGCTTTGGAGAGGGCAGCTCTCACCTGTGCATCTGTGATGTCAGGGAGGCTACACTCTGTTGGGATAGACATTTGCTCTTTTGGGGGGGAGAAGTTTGCACTGAACCTGTCTGCCAGGATGTTGGCAAGGTCTGTGGGTTCAGTGTATTTTTTGTCATTTTGAACTAACTCAGAGCATATCTGGGAGTTGCCACCCAGGTTTCTGACATAACTAAAGAAGGCCTTGTGATTATCTTTAGCATCTTGTGCAATTTTTCTTTCGAAGCTGGCCTTAGATGATTTTATGAGGGATCATAGTTTCTTGCTAGTACTGATCAGAGATGCCTTCCCTTTTTGGGATTTTGCTCTATCATGTAGTAGCTTCCTCCATCTGTTGTATAGCTTATTTATGGCTGGGGTCCACCAGACAGGTCTCCTGCCTTTGGAGGAATGAGTCTTGGTTTTATTTGAGATAGCACGATCCATGCATTCCTGTAGGTGTCCATAGAAAGCGTTTATAAAGGATTTTGCGGTTTGGGCCGTATTTTCCACTGGCCCGGGGGCTTTGAAGGATTCCAACTCGGTTTTGAGAAGTGTGAAGTTTGCTTTTGAGAAGTTCTTCACCGTGGTTTCCTTGGCTGGGGGTGGGGACGGGATATGGATGTCCAGTGAGATTAATTTATGGTCAGATCTTACCAGTGAGGGGTATACCTCTGGTATGGAACATAGAGTCCCCATGTTGGAGATGATCAGGTCCAATATGTTTTCCCCTCTTGTGGGAGTGGTGACCAGTTGTTCCAAAGCATTTGAGTTTATAAATTCTAGGAACCGTTGGGCAAGGGTGTTGGGGCTTGAGTAGTGCTCCCAGTCTATGTTTGGGTAGTTGAAGTCACCCAATATAATGGTGTTTGGAGAGACCTTCATATTCTCCAGTGTTCTCAGGAAAGCAGAGTGGGGTTCCTGAGTTTGGGAGGGTGGTTTGTAGCAGGCTACAAACTGAAAGGCAGTTTTGCCCACTGTTAGGTGCACATGGATGGTCTCCGATGCTTCATGCAGTGCCACTAACCTGGAGGTGTGGGTATCTTTGAATATGGATACTCCCCCTCCTTTTGTGGTTCGGTTCGAGTTTTGGGGCCGAAAAGCATGGTATGAGGTATAGCCTGGTATTGCTGGGGTGCTCTTGAGCCTTGAACCAGGTTTCTGTTACTGCACAGATATCGATATTCTCCATAATGAGGAGAGCCTTGAGTGCGTACATCTTGAGGTTTAGACTTCTGGCGTTGAGCAGCATTACCCTTAGTTTCTTTTTCTTTGTGTTGTCTATGGAGGTGGGTTTGTCTTTTGAGCCTTGCCTAAAAATATGCTTTGAGTGACTACTTCGTCATTAGGCAGTATAACAACAGCATAGACTTATTGTAACCGCCACACCATAAAAAGCTGTGTATGGAATATAACTGCCTACATATGACACCTTGGTAAAAAAAAAAAAAAAGACGCTAATACATCTTGGACAACTAGACAGGGGGAATCACGAGAAACAAGTGCTCTATATTTCAGGTCTGCACACATACTGTAACGCTCTATTTCGGTAGGGTCCTCTGTATGAGAGTGTGGAACACTTTTTAACAGTTTTTCACCTGTGGCAACTGCAGTACTGATTAGCCTACCTTTGTACTTCATTTATCTTTTCCATTTACACCACCAGTAATGTTTGGGCACCGTTTTTATTCTCTAGATGGTATACGTATATAATCAGTGCATCCTTTCCTTTTTGTGATTTAATCACTTTGTACACCACGCCAAGAGTTCCAAGTGGGGAAAAGCAGTTGGATGCCATATTTGCATTGGTACAACATACGTCTGCTTAAAGGGAACAGGGCTATTTATTACACTGCTTCAGGATTGTGATATTCGTGATTGCAGACTTTCGGGATTGTAAGTGTTCGTGATTATGAATTTGGGATAGTGTGATTCGGTTACTTGGTATTTCTGTATTTTCAAATGAATCCAAATATATATATATATATATATATATATATATATATATATATATATATATATATATATATATATATATATATATATATACGATCTATTTTGGTATTCAGTAATGACCATTTTAAACACTTCTTTATCACTGTATCTGTACATTATTTTGAGCATAATTACATTCCTCTTCTATAAAATCAGGCCCCCCTCCACTCTTGTGTTAACATGATGAGCTAGATAAAATCACAGAGTAGCTAAATTTAGTACGTCAATCATCATGAAGAATACAGATTTGTTGTAAAAGGACTAAGACTACACTTCATAAAGAACCCCGCCATGAGCATTAAATGTTGTGACCTAAAGAGGCATTTTTGCAGAAAATGCAATTTAGAGACATTTAACTTTAAAGAATAATGGCTAATTTGCAGGCTTTCAAATTACATGGTGCTACTGTTAGTGCTAATCACTATTTTCCTGTGATAACTACTAATGATGGACCATGTACTGTGTTTGCACAGCCCCACTCAGACACAAACACCTGCACACCTCTGAACTGCCAGGTTTATAGAACAATCCTGACTGTTGCCCATCACAATGATTTTACAAACTGCCTGTCTCTGAGCAAGAACAAACCACCAATGGTAGCAGCCTGAATTGGGGCTTAGCATTGGCAATGGCTCATTCTGAATCACATCCTAAGTGTGCTGTATTAACTGTCAAATATTTATGCAATCCACAACTTTTCTGTCCACTATTTAAAGCATTAATATTTAAAGATCAGACATTAAGTTCATTTATCAGATTAAGATTTCTACATTTATCATATCTTCATTTACAATTTTCTATGACGTTCTTTTAATAGTCTTTATAAAACTATAGGAATATAGCAGTTATCTTAATCTTCATTTCAAAATTACACTCATCAATTCTAGAGGACCCTTTAATTAGAATATCTAAAAACAAATAAAACAAAGATTAACTCTCTAACAAAACTTTTCTGGAGCACAGACTCACAGTTTAAGCATGTTACCCTACCTAAACTAACTTACTAAACTGATTTATCTGCTACAGATGTACTAGCTAGTAATTTATTATCCCTTGATAATCTTGCACAAAGGTCAAAGAAATTTGGATTAGATATATCATATGTAATTACAATTAATGTTTATTAGCATATTCATGAGAAACAAGATGTTATAATTATTTCATGTATAAAATGGGATATAGAAAGAGAAGAAAAAACACTTTCGTCATCACTACACATTTTCCCATCTCTACTTCCTTCCATTCTTCTGTTTTTGTCTCTCTTTTTTTCTTCTCCCTTCTGCCTTTCTCCTTCCTCCATGTTTTTTACTTAATTTCCACTTCCCCAATCTTTACTACCCTCGCCTTCTTTCTCCTCCTCTTTTCCCCACTTCATTACTCTTACTCAGTTACCTACATTCACTTATTATCTGTATTAGAAAATGTGTAACTAGCTGAAAGAAAATTATACAGATCTATTTTATTTCCCCCTTGATGTACACGTTTGCCTTTTCATTATTCCACATTTCTTAAAGTCTAACAGTCTAAAAAGGAGTATTATTTCTGATTCTCCTTTTAGGATACTAGTCCCATGTCTACTATACTCCATCCGTCCACATGTACAGATAGCAGCAGATTCCCATAGTGACCCTGTGAACAACCACCATCTTCCACAGAGTCTACTAGGCAAGAAAAGACTAGAAGTAGATTGACAGGTAATACAGATGCACATACATACACCCTAGAGACAATATATGAGTTGTCAATTTACCCAGCATGTCTTTAGAATGAGGGAGGAAATGCAGCATCCAGAGGAAACTAAAGTGAACACAGGGCTGAAATTCAGACTCCATATAGAGGGCACCCTAATTGAGAACTAAACTAGACACCTACGTGCAGTAACATGACAATGCTTACTGGGCCACCCCACCACTACATCTGAATCTTCTAACATGCTAAACCATGAAATAAGGATCCACATTGTCATTTCAGCTGTTTAATGTCTTTACTTGTTATGTATTTGTGCAATCATGTCAATCATTTCAATGTTAATAAAGCTATATGATATGCTAAGAAAGTCTTTTCTTTTTATCCTTCCCATCTAAACCAATTAATTTCCTGTTTACACGTTTATTTTCCATTGTTAACAACTTTAGTCTTTTTCCTATTTTTCTCCATCACATTTTCCCTTTCTTTCTCCTCTCTTCTATTACTTCTTTTACCAGTTCTTCTCTTTCTCGCTCCTTTTTGCACATCTCTCTCCCTTACACCACATTTATTAATTTAATATATCAAAACCTGGATAGACAGAGAGACAGAAGAAGAAAGTGAGATAAAGAAAAAGAAGGGGAAACAAATTTGTGTACGATCATATTCTCGTAAATTTATAGTCTAATTATTATAAAAATGTAGTAGTAAAATTCATAAGTTAAACATCTAATTTTCTTATACAGGTTCTGTATCCTAGTTCTTACCATATTTTAGGAGAGGATTGGATCTTTCATGGAAGGCCAGACACAGATCTCCACAGAGATACATACCAAGTACCTAGAGAGGAAAGAGCCAGTCTATCCTGAAAATTAAGACTTTTGAGTACACTAATCTTTATTTACTTATTTATTTCACATTTGTTAACCAGGTTAGTCCAACCGAGTTTGCAAACAAGCCTATTTTCAGTGGAGACCCGAGGGGAAAAGCCCCAGCAAACATAAGTAAAGATACAGTGACAACATACAAATATTAAATAATCACAATACAAAATAATTGTAGAAAAGAAAAGGGTATCCAACTACTTGCACTGCATTGATAGGAAGCAACCCACTTTCAGTGGAGACCCAAGAGGAAAGAGCCCCAACAAACATAAGCAAAGATAAACATATAGGTCAAAAACTATTAAAAAATAATGCAAATGCGAAAATTAATTATAAAGAGAAAAACTAAAGAAAAAATTATGAACATTAAGGGTTGTACTGATAGCAGTGGTCTAAATTTACTACATATAAGAGTAAAAACAAAAAGATAATTGTTGTTTAAAAGAAGGAAAATGTACAGACATTGATAGGAAAGTGGGAGGAAAAAAGATAAATAGTGTGGAGAATGGGAGGGGAGAGAAAGGAAGGGGCTATAGTAGTAGAGCTGAGGGATAAGGATGTTAGTTTAAGCATAAATTACTAAGAGAGAAAGAAAGTTAGGAGATGCAACAGGTTATACAGTAGGACAGACTAAGACTATGTGCGGTCAATGCAATGGCATAATTTCAAGTTTAGTAGGTGGGATTAAAGCTCCTTTTTAAAACAGGGAAAGGAAAGGTTGGATCTAATATGGAGAGAGAGTTTTTAATTACCAATCTCAGAGGTTTCTCAAGTTGAGTGATATGTTAAAACAAATACATGCCAAAAGTGGCATTATATTCAATAATGGGTCTGGTGAGATACGAGTAAAGTGGAACTGAAACTTCTTTGGCTCTACAAAAAATGCCATTAGAAATTAAATGAGCCAAATAGAAGGCTTTCTGAAATACTGTGGAGACATTATGGCCAAATGATGAATTATCAACAAGAGTGCCTAGATCTCTTATGAAAGTGTCTGATTAGAGGGGTATGCCATGTATATGGTATGTTAAATGTTTACCATAATGAACTATATTACAATTTTTCACATTTAAAGGAGTACAACAGGTTTCTCTAAAGTATTCCTCAACTTCACGGCCCTTTTCCTCCTTATTTACATTGTCCTCTGTAAAGTAACAACAATAAAGCATTTACAATTTTTATAATTCCCCTTACTTCTGTAACAGAAGCCTACCTTCTCATACTGTGATGGTTTCACTTACAAAATGACTCTCTCACGTTTGAATAAAGCTTGCTGGAGTCGCCCAATTACTGACATCATCGAGGCCAGGCAGTGCAGGTACTTTTTTTTTTTTTAATCATTCCCTCCCCCAAAGTGACATCACCACAGCCGTCATCTGATTCTAACTAAAATAAGACCCACCCATTCTGTGATGTCATGGCTCCCTTGTCCTTCCCCCAGCCTGAGTGCTGTTCATTTTATTCAGTAGTAGTGTAGTAACACCGATGTTTGGAAACAGAAATTTGGTATACATACTTGTACATTCTGCATGGCAAATGATGCTTACGTGGTGTATCGCTTGCATACTTCTCTGTTGTATTTGCACCAGATACTGCTAGTGTGCAGTGCGGGAATAGAAAGATTAAAACATTACCCTGGTATCAGGGTGGCAGTGCAACATATTCTTAGTGGCTTAACATGAGAGTAGCTCTAAGCAAGCACCATGTGAAACGTGAACAAGCACCTAGAATTATTCAGTGCAGCTTCCACACCTTAAGTCTGAAAATGAATTCACATACTCAGATGAACAGGAGTAGCTGCATATTGATGGCTAAAGGTGTATGGGCATGAGGTGGTTACTACATCACAAAACCGGTATGTAATGGTGGAGATATTTGGAAGGCATGAGCAAACACACCAGTATATTAAAGCCATTGCACCAATTGAACTGGAGACTGGCAAATAGATTTAGTAAGGGGTTTTGTCCATGCAGAAATATTTCAACAGTGATTCTTTGCAGTGGCATCCATTATCTGATTCAAGGTAAGTTAACTTTGATGTCCTTTATTTAAAAAAAAAAAATCAATAAAAAAATTACTTTGTTATATGTGACTTCTGGACACAAGAAAAAAAGAAGGGGAAAATATAGCAATGTGGTTTGCATGTACAAAGACAAATCCAGGGACACTGCAAAAGGTTTTTTTTTTTGTAAATCTCAATTTTTAACAAGGTGGAAGCATGAAGTGATACCTTAACACTTAAATTACTAAAGATCTAAACTGGTTAATAGTATAAATGCTTTATTCTTTAGCTCCTTGGTGCAAGACCTTACTGGATGTGATTGCAGTCAAGTAAGGCCATGGCTGTAGTGCAGCAAAAAAAAATGTCCCCTCTAACAAAGGGAATGTTAGAGCAAAGATTAAATTACATGAGTCAAGCACCCTGCTGAGATCTGCCAATCAATGGAATTACCAGGTCAAATTACCCTCAGGACTTTGACAGCTAGGGAAGCTAAGTGTTATGGGGGAGGGGAGAAGTAAATGGACTGGAATTCATTGTCTCACAAATTAATGCCATTTAAACTAAATTAGAAAAAAAGGCAGCAGTAAACAGCACTTTGAGTGTGTTCTGTGGCATTTACACTGTTTCTGTTTTAAGTAGTCATCCAGCAGCAGGGAATTTTACTTATACTGTTCTATTTTACTCAGTACTTTGTACGCATGCAACATCTATGAAAAGACAGGAACTTCAGGCAAACGGAGGCCTGCATGATGTAACATTTTTGAGCCAAACAATGATTTCTGGGATACTGGATGGCAACCTGATTTATCCAAACCACGTCAATATGCCAGCCTCCAGGTGGTCAGAGTCTGGAATTACATATATAAATATTTAAAATCCTGTAAATAATCCCAGAGTGCTGTTAAAGTGTAGGAAACATCATGCCATGATGTTTTAAACATGTTTTTTGAGTCTGTGGGTGCGGTACTCCTTTAAGTTGAGACCACTGTCCTTGCACCAGCTGTTACCATGGTCTAACCCATGTTGGAGCAACTGAGAGTCAGTGAAAGATCAAACACTACCCAATTTGCAGTCCCCTGCAAACTTAGATAACCATAGGCCAGGAGTATTGGCCTGAATGTCTGAGAGATAGATACCAAACAGGAGAAGTCCAAACACTGAGCAGTGTGGTTCACCACTGAAAGATTTTTTTTGCTTTCAGAAATGTTACCTGTGACTAACCACACGGGTTCTATCAGACTAACAGTTATCTATCCAAAGCAAAACATAAGACTTCTATTCAGATGTACAAGTCTGTCAATAATGCCTGCATAAGAAAGACCATCAATGGCCTTGGCCAGACCTAGGTACACTGTATGGGACTTCTTCAAAGAAATGAATGTGGTTAAAAAGGCAGGACCTTCCCCTGACAAAGCTAAACTGATGAGGATCTAAGGTCAAGAGATTTTAAATGTCCAGATAAATGAGGTCTGAGATCATACATTCTATACCTTCACATTTAAAGCTAATGACACTAATGGGCTTAGAGGTATCAGAGTCTGTCGTTGTGCCTCCTGTATGCAATAGTATTACAATGGCTGTTGTCCATACTTCAGGAATGCAACCAGTAGAGAGGCCTAGAATGAAAAGGTTAAGTAGGGTGCAGATAGGCCACATTTGGTACTGATAATCAGGCAACCTTGTACATTGTCATGGCTCATGGATTAGGTATTCTTAACTTTTGTAAGGGATAAGGAAATTTGTTCACTAGTAATTAAAGTGGGTGGCTAGCATCATGGAATCTGTAGAAAGTACAGTTTTGTACCTACCATAAATGTAGATGTTCGAGTGTTCACACTGCTGCAGTCATTACACTTGGGTTATCCTGCCGTCAGGCAGTCCCGCAGTCAGCCAGAGTTCCAAAGACTTGGTCCGGCGTCGGTTGCTGTCGCTTCTTCCCTGACGTCAGTGCACCAGCGGTATATAAGATGCATCTGACGCCATTTTCTTCAGTTTTTCTTGCCCCAGATGTCAGGTGCCCCCAAGTAGGTAGGCAATACATATTGCTAATAAAAAATGTACATATAAAATAAAAGTAATACCTTCAGTTACAAGCAAATACACCACAAAGGTTGTATAGGATAGAAAGGTATAGATAAGTTCAGCTAGTTCAGAGGGGATGGAGGGAGGGTAACCTGGACTGCAGCAGTGTGAACACTCGAACATCTACATTTAGGGTAGGTACAAAACTGTACTATGTTCATCATGTTACACTGCTGCAGTCATTACACTTGGGTAGAATCCTAAAGCTACGGTTGGGTGGCTGGTCTATAAAGAGTTAGGATTGGCTATGAGGCCCTGCAGAACTGCAGTGGCAAAATCCTGCTCTGGATTTAGAGTAAAGAGGAAAGTGGTAATGCTTGGTAAAGGTGTGCACCGAACTCCAAGTTGCAGCCTCCAAAATTTCCTTGGTAGGTACACCTCTGAGAAAGGCTGTTGAAGTGGCTGTTGCCCTGGTGGAATGTGGCCTAATGTTATTAGGGACTGATTTTCCATGCTGTGTGTAGCAGTAACGAATGCAGTGTCCTATCCATTTGGAAATAGTCTGCTTTGAGATAGCCTTGCCCTGTGATCCTGCAGCATATGCTACAAACAGTTGCTCAGTTTTCCTGAAAGGTTTTGTTTTGTCCAAGTAGAAGCATAGCTGCCTGTGTATGTCCAAAGAGTGCAGACATTTCTCCCCTTTATTCTGGGGGTTTGGATGAAAAGTTGGCAAATGGATGGTTTGGTTAAGAGCCACACTAGATACCACCTTTGGCATAAAAGTAGGGTTTGTCCTTAAAGAAACCCTGTCCTGATGAAAAATTATAAGAGGTTCCACTGCCATTAATGCCTGTATCTCTGAGACTCATCGTGCTGAAGTTACTGCCAGGAGCAGAGCTGTTTTCCATGATAAAAATTTTAGATCGGCTATATTGGCTGGCTCAAAAGGTGGCAGGGCCAGTTTTTCCAAAACGAAATTGTGGTCCCAAGTTGGTGTTGGTGCTTTACGTGGCGGTCTTATGTTTTTAGCCCCTCTGAGGTACTGCTTTAGCAAGGGATGAGAGAATAAAGGAGGATCCATGTTGTAATGTGCTGAAATGGCAGAGGCGTGGATCTTAATTGATGAGAAGGATAGGCCTTTGTCCAGCATCTCAGTTAAGTATTGTAAAATCTGAGGAATGTTTCGGACAAGAGGGTCAAGGCTTTGAGCCTGGTTCCAGGCGCAGAATCTCTTCCATTTTTCTGAGTAAGCTTTCCTGGTGCTAGGCCTCCTGGCCTCCAAAATGACATCCATAACAGCTTTAGAGAGAGGTGTTAACTGTTTGACTAATGAATCTGCCAAGCAGCCAGGTTTAGGGTTTTGAGTTTACCGTGCAGGATCTGACTGTGTTTTGTTGAGTCAGAAGGTGTGGAATTCGAGGCAAAATCCATGGTGGGCCTTGAGCTAAGTTCTTTAAGATTGGGTACCAGTGCTGGTGTGGCCAGTCTGGAGCAGTCAGGATCATCTGTGTTTTTTCTTGTCTGGCTTTTAGGAGTACCTTTGAAAGGAGAGGCAGTGGTGGGAAGGCATAAACTTTTAGGCTTTTCCAGCTGAACGAGAGAGCATCCACTTTCCATGCTTGTGTGTGATAAGCCCTTGTGCAGAATTTTTGTAGTTGGCAATTCAGTGGGGGCAAAAAGATCTATGTCTGGGCATCCCCATTTTTGCGTTACCATGCTGAAGATTTGCGGATTCAACTTCCATTCGTGAGGGTCCATGATATTTCGATCGTCTGCCAGAGTATTTTTCTTTCCTGGCAGGAATTGTGCTTGCAGATGAACTTGATATGTTAGAGCTGTGTTCCACAAGGTCATGGTTTGCCTTCATAGGGGATATGAATGAGCGCCCCCCTTCCTTGTTTATGTACCACATTACTGTGGTGTTGTCTGTCTTTAATAATAATTGTCCTGGATGCAGATGGTCCTTGAAAGCTGTTAGGGCATTTTGAACAGCCAACATCTCTTTTTGATTGATGTGAAGATGCATCTGGTCTGTGGTCCACTTGCCCTGAATGCATTTTCCTGCCATGTGTGCTCCCCAGGCGTAATCCGAAGCATCTGTTGTTAGAGTCTGCTTGGCTGTGGGTAGGGTAAAAGGCTGACCCTTGTTTAGGTGACATGCCTGTGCCCACCATCGAAACTCCTGCTGTAGGCAGGGAATCATTGGTATTACTGCTTCTAAACTGTGAGAGTGTTGAGTCCAAACACTTTTTAGGTACCATTGTAATTTCCTCATATGCAGTCTGGCATATGGTATTAGTAGTATGCAGGATGCCATGAATCCCAGGGCCTCCAGAATTTTTCTTGCAGGGAGATGGGACTTTTTTGCCAGTAATTGAAAATATTGTGTTAGTTGAATTTATTTGTCTGGCGTGAGATAAGCCATCTGGGCCATTGTATTTAAGCTGGCACCCAGGAATATAACATGTTGTGAGGGCACTAGTTTTGACTTCTTTTCGTTTACTGTGTACCCTAGAGAAATTAGCAACTTTTTTACAAATGCCAGATGCTGAAGAAGAATGTCCTTTGTCTCTGCTTGAATGAGGCAGTCGTCCAGGTATGGATATATTTGAATTCCATTTTGTCTGCAAAATGCAATTACTGGTGCCAGGCACTTTGTAAATACCCTGGGCACAGTAGATAAGCCAAAGGGCAGTGCAGAGAATTGGTAGTGCATTGTACCAGCTTTGAATCTGAGGTATCTTCTGCAGTTTTGTCTGATAGGGACATGCAGATATGCCTCTTTGAGGTCCAGAGTAACAAGCCAAGCCTTCTTGCCCAGCATGGGTAGAATCTGCTGTAATGTCAACATTTTGAATTTCGGAATATCCAGGTAAGTATTTAGAATTTAAAGGTCTAGTATGGGCCTCCAGGCCTTGTCCTTTCTGGGGACCAGGAAGAGTCTTGAGTAAAATCCTTGTCCTTGTTCCTGTTGTGGTACTTTTTGAATAGCTCTCATTTCCATGAGGGCTGAAATTTGTTTTTGTGCCTCTGCCCATTGATTTTGTGTCAGGTCTGGCATTCCTTTTTGCCTTGGTAAAGTATGAAAGTGGAACCTGTAACCTTGAGACACAATATTCAGAACCCATTTGTCTTGGGTGATTGTTTGCCAGTTTTGAGAAAAAAGTGCTAGTTTTCCCCCCAAGGGGGCTGCCAAAAGGGAAGTGCTTGGCGTACGAAGGGGGAAGTCATTGGGACTGTTTGCTGTAAGGTTGAGACTTGTCCTCACCTCCTTTTGGGGTTGAGGTGCCCTACTGTCATTGTCTGTTAGAGCCTTGGGGTTGAGATCTGCCTCTTGGGAGTCTGTATCTGCCTCACTGTGGCCTGTCTGACACTGGAAAGGACCAATTCTTTGTTGGCCAATTTCTGCTAAATCGAGGTGGCTGTACCTGTAAGAAATCCTTGACTGTTTCCATAGATTTAGCTTTATCCTCCATTTTCTTTAACACCTCTTCTGCCTTAACAACAAACAAGGTATCATGCTGTAAAGGAGCATCCAATAATTTTGCCTTAACATGATCAGGTAAACTCTGTTCTTTTAACCAAGCATGTCTTCGAATCACAGAACCTGTAACTGCGGCTCTACAAGAGGCCTCTAAAGAATCAAAACCACATTGCAGAGTATGTTTTCCCACCTGTTCAACTGCCTGCAATAAATCCTGAATTTCTTTACAGTCAGGAGCTTCTGAGTTTGCAAGCATTTTCTGTTTTAACTGAGCCATTAAATATTGTTGGTACTTAAGCATGTGAAACTGGCAATTTAAAGCCCTTACTGCTAAAGTTGCAGAAGTGTAAACTTTCTTCCCCCATCTATCCAAAGCTCTGGAATCTCTGTCAGAGGGTACTCGATTTTTAGCAATGAAAGCCTTAACCCCTTTTGGACCCTGGGAAATAGTTTCTGGATCAGCAGAAGGGTTTTTATAAAGAAACTTGTGAGAGTCAGGGACTCTATAATACCTATCTGGCTTGGCTTGTGCAGGGGGCAAAGAATCAGGAGATAAGCTGGATTCAGAGAACACATCATCCTCAATATCTATCACAGGTGGAATAGCCAGGGGCCTGTGCTGAGGCAATAAAAGGAAATCCCTGAGCCTTTTCTTGGATTCTGAATAATCCTGACTTTCCCAATGGAAATGCCCCCTCATGGTAGGTAAAGTTGCCCCAAAAGAATAATCCTCAGGAGGAGAGGCTGAAGGGATAGATTCTTCAGCATCAGAGTCCTCATAGGGGGGTAGAGAGTATCCCTGGTCTGAAGAGCAATCAGAGGAAATGGAAACCTGATCAGAGGAATCATAGTCTGTATCCTGCCTAGGCCTTTTCTCAGGAGGGGGATGGGAACCCCTGATTAGAGTAATGAGGTCTTCGGCCATTTTAAGCATCTGTTTCTTAGGTATCGAGGACTGTCCAGGAGAATGATGTACTTGCTTCTTTGTCTTTAATGGTACTTTTGTCTTGGCTGTTGCTTTAATGGTAAGTTGTGAAGGTCTGAAAACACTCTCAGAAGCCGATGCTTGCTCAGCAGCTCCGGACCCATCTGAGGGATTAGTTTCCGTAGGCCCAATACCTTGAGTTTCCAGAGGCCTAGTTGTCTCCACATGGGAGTCGGAGGCGGCCTGTGGCTCTGAGGTAGCGGGTGTCAGGGGCTGCGAAAGTGCCTCACTGAGAACCTGCGACTGGCCTAAAAGAGGTTTCGTCATTGGTTTTGGACCTCGGATGCCTGTCTTTATCCTTGTCTTCGCGTTTTTTCAGAATTGCGGTCGTCCGTTGATCCGACGGCATAGTATAATTGAACCTTCGGCCAAAGTAGTGCAAAGCAAAATCAGAACGTCTTTTTATAGTGCATTTGTTAAATCTAGCACAAAAACGACAACTAGTGACGTTGTGATCAGGGCCTAGGCATGGAATACAGTAAGAGTGAAGTCCTTGTAAGGTATTTGCTTCCCACAAGAAATACAATTAACTCTTTCTGACATCGGTCTGAGGCAAGAAAAAAGTTTTTCCAATGGGGTACTTAGCTTTATTGAAGACTTCGGATCTGAAATTCGACTTCGAAAATCTCAGGAGTCGGACGACCGGCACTTGCGAACTGCTTCTGCTTCGGGCACCGCGCGGCAAGAAAGACTGAAGAAAATGGCGTCGGATGCATCTTATATACCTCTGGCGCACCAACGTCAGGGAAGAAGCGACAGCAACCGACGTCGGACCAAGACTTTGGAACTCTGGCCGACTGCGGTACCGCCTGATGGCAGGATAACCCAAATGTAATGACTGCAGCAGTGTAACACGAACATCAGCAAAAACTACAGTAAAATTCACACTAAAGTTGTTAGCTTTGTATTAGCTTTTTCTTTATATCAAGGTATGCAGTAATATTGTGCATGTTAGTGGATTTTATGGATGCTCTAGAGTCTAGTGGATTCTATTGGTTTTATTTCTGGTTCGGCTTCGGTGTTTTTGATGGAGCAGGAAGCAGTGGTGAAGACAATCAACATGGTTCCCGTACAGGTGTTGACCACATCTATTGGGAACTTGTCAGCGCTGATTGAAGTGCTGATTAAACAACTTTCTGGACTGGGGAGGAATTTGTCTGCGTTTCCTACTACTTTTGGAACTGTTGGCAGTTTATCTCAAGGTACGAACGATTCGCAAGCTTCTTTTATCCCCCCAGGACAGAGAAGCCCTATTTCTATATCATCATGACAATTCAGCTATTGGACATGAAATAGAAGGAGGCGGCAACAACAGTACAGTTTACAACGGATCAGACATGCAATCTCCATTTTCCTTGTCTGAATGGATTACAGACTGTTCCCAGTGTGAATTTAGGGACCCTAATGTTAGAGTAAACCTCGGCACCTTGGATGAACAGCTTAAAAACTTTGAGGGTGAAGTTTTAAGACTACACAAACTTCAGATGGAAAATTGTTAACTTAGAAAAGGTTTGCATAGAGAACAAGTACCCAAGGGACTGCAAACATGGAGGTTTTCTACAGGTACTGTTTATGGTTCCGATTTACACACAGAACTTTTAGCCATGTTCAGCCGGCATAGCTGTGAACTGCTCTAAGCCCTAATTAGGGACAATGACAAAAGAATGAACATTTTAAAAGTGAAGGTTGATGCTCTTAATGAATGTTTGCAAAATTACTTGTTTTTTCAGTCCAAGATTAATGAATATAGAGCAGTTTTTGTGAATGTAGATAAAGTCATGGCAGGGATTAAAAAACAAAAAGGGCAAGAAGTTAGAGATAAAACTGATTATGAAGGAGGGAAAGCGTATCCCTTTCCTAAAAGTAAAGGTTATATGATAGGGAAGATGATAATTACAATATTGTTGATGCTGAGGTGAATGAAGATAATGTCAGTGATTCTGGTGAACAAGCGGCCCCTTTAGGAGTCCCCCTGCAGAGGTCAGAACGCCTCCAGAACCAGCGATAACAGCATTACAACCAGGAGACAGTGAATGATGGGAACTATTCAGACCCATACCTCAACAGGGGCAGGCCATAGAGGGGGAGGTGGAGGGGGACGATGAATCAATGGTAATTGAAAGTACTGGCAATGAATGTAACATCGTCACCAACAAACATGGTGACTTCAAGATTTACAACTTTAGTGAAGTGGACATTAATGAACAATGGGCAATTTATTTCAAAAAGGCCTAAACTTTGCACCAGAAAAAATAACCTAGAGTTGAATGTTCACTTTTTGAACTAAAACTCTATGTTAGGAAATTAGAAGTTATGTACCTACCATAACGTTCCATGTTCGTTGTCTTCTCTCGCCTTCTTTCTTGCTGGATGGGTTCGGAGCCGATCCTCGGCTCCGACTCGGCACTTGCTTAGCTTGAGAACTCCTTTTACCAGCTCGAGGCAACCCTATATCCCATGATGCAAGGCGGGACTACCTCAGATCTCGTTTGGTAGCTACAATACCCTGCTAAGGACTAACCTAGTAGGACTAGGAAAAACAAGTTCATAACAATAGACTCCTCTATTGAAGACTCAGGATGGAACAACCTGAGAGGAGGAAACTCTTCAAGATCTGTCCAGGCCAGGGGGAAGGAGGGAGGGACGCAAGAAAGAAGGCGAGAGAAGACAACTAACATGGAAAGTTATGGTAGGTACATAACTTCAAAATGTTAAGTTGTCAATCTCGCCTTCATTCTTGCTGGATGGGACCGCGTCCCTAGCACCTGTGTCCCGGGTGGCTCAATGGAACAGACTCTTGAGAACTGTGGAACCAAAACTGGCCCTGTCTCTGGAGGCCAAATCTAATTTGTAATGAGAGACAAAGGTATGAGGAGTGGCCCAAGTAGCTGCTGCACAAATGGTATCAATGGGTAGCCTATCCTGAAAAGCTGTAGAAGTGGATAGACTCCTGGTTGAGTGTGCTTTCGGTTTAGAAGGTAGTTGCTTGCCTCTAAGCGAATACACGAACGAAATGGTGGAAGACAACCATCTGGATAAGGTCACTTTAGATACTGGGAGACCTTTCCTGTTTTCTGCATAGGAGACAAATAATTGGTCTGATTTCCTGAATTGTTTAGTTCTATGCAAATAGTACCTGAGCTGACGATGGACATCCAAAAAATGAAGCTTTTGTTCAGCTCTGTCAGAATAATTTGGGAAAAAGACTGGTAGATCGATGGATTGATTAATATTAGTTTGAGAAACAACTTTGGGGAGAAAGGACGGATTTGTTCTCAAGGATACCCGGTCCTTGTGAAAAACCAAGTAAGGAGAACGGATGCAGAGAGCTTGAATCTCAGAAACCCTTCTTGCTGAAGTGACAGCCAGTAAGAATATAGTTTTCCATGTCAATAACTTCAAGGAACATGAAGCAGACGGTTCGAAGGGTGGTAAAATCAAGGATGCTAACATTAAATTCAGATCCCACTGTGGGGGAGGATGTTTTATTGGCGGCTTCAGGAGAAAAACTCCTCTCAGAAAAGCTTTGCATAATCTATGTGACATAATGTTATGATCTTGAAAACCAACATGATATTTGGAAATAGCCGCCAGTTAAACTTTGACTGTTGAAGAAGAAGATCCTGACTGAAAGACTTCAGCTAGGAAATCTAAAACAGAATGAACAGGTGCAGTAAAAGGATCAATGTGCCTGGAGTTTGCCCAAAGGGAAAAACGTCGCCACTTGCTGGCATAAACAGTTCTGGTGGACGACTTCAAAGAAGCTACTAATATATCTCTGACAGGATCAGAGATCATAGGAAGCCTGGCTAGGGAAGGAAGTGGAGCAACCAAGCAGTGAGGTTGAGAGAATGAATGGCCCGGTGCTGTTGACCCGATTGGTGGATCAAAAGATCCAGAACTGGGTCCAGATGCCAAGGCTGCACCAGGAGGTGACGATGCAGGGTCGGAAACCAAATTTGTCGAGGCCAGTAAGGGGCAATGAGAATCAACTTGGCTCTCAAGACGGTGGCTTTCTGAATGACTTGTGGAATCAAGGGAAAGGGAGGAAAAGCGTACAGAAGTCCCCGGGGCCAATCCTGGGTTAGAGAGTCTCTCAGGGGTTGGCCTGGTAGGGGAAAGAGGGTGAAGAAATCGGGGCACTTGCTGTTTTGGGGTGTAGCAAAAAGATCGCAACAAGGAGTGCCCCACTTCAGAAAAATCTGATCCACTATAGATTGATTGAGAGACCACTCATGAGGCATGAGAATGGCTCTGCTCAGCCTGTCCGCCAAGAGGTTGGACCTGCCGGGGATGTGCGTTGCTATCAGAAACCGATGAGAGGAGATTGCCCATTGCCAAAGTCTGAGAGCTTCTCGACACAAAGGATAGGACCTGGTCCCACCCTGTTTGTTGATGTACCAGACCACAGACATATTGTCCGTTTGTACTGCAATAGTCCCCGCGGGAAGAAAGTCGTTGAGGGCTTGCAACGTTAAAAGCACCGCTCGCATCTCCAGGACATTTATGTGCAGATGGTATTCTATGGGTTGCCACGTCCCGTGGACCATCCTGCCCTGATAATGCCCCCCCCACCCGATCAGAGAGGCATCCGTAGTGACTGTGGCAACCGGAGGAGGGGGAACAAATGGTCGGCCCTGATGAAGAAGAGGGGAAGATATCCACCAGTTCAGATGAGTCCTGCACGATTGAGTGACTAAGATTTTGTGTCTCATCGGAAGACTGTGGAACGACCACTGAGTGAATAACATCCACTGCAGAAGACGCATGTGGAAGCGAGCCAGTGGTAGAAGAACAATGGCCGCCGCCATAAGTCCTAGAACTTTCAGTATCAATCTGGCTTTGACTTTGCTGCTCTGCAATAAAATCCGAACGTATTTTTGGATGTCCAGAATTCTCTGATCTGTTAGTCTGGCTAACAACTTGACGGTGTTTAGTTCTGCGCCTATAAAGGTGATAGATTGGCAAGGCCGCAGAGAAGATTTTTCGAAATTCACTGAAATTCCCAAACTTTTGCAAAGCTGCAGAGTGTAGTCTCTGGTCTGAAGAAGCTGATGCCTGGTGGAGGCGGAGAGGAGCCAGTCGTCCAAATAAGGAAACACCTGGAATCCTTGACGTCTCAGGTGAGCTGTGACCACTGCCATGCATTTGGTAAACACTCTGGGGGCTGAAGTGAGGCCAAAGGGCAGGGCTCTGAATTGATAATGACTGGTCCCTAACCGAAAGTGGAGAAACCTCCTGGAGCGCCTGTGAATCTTTATGTGATAGTACGCATCCTGAAGGTCTATAGAGCACATCCAGTTGTCCTTGCCCAGAAAGGGCAGAATGGACTGAAGTGTGACCATCTGGAATCTTGCCTTCTTGACAAATCTGTTTAGATTGCTTAGGTCTAATATTGGTCTCCAATCTCCCGTCCTTTTGGGGACCAAAAAGAATCTCGAGTAGATGCCGGATCCTAATTGGTCTGCCGGAACAGTCTGGACGGCTCTTTTTTCTAGGAGCTTTGTAACCTCCTGTTCTGCCAAATCCCTTTGACCGGGTGAGATGTCTGGAAGGGATTGGGTGAGGTATGGGATACCTTTCGAAGGGGATTTTGTAACCCTCGGATATGATCGACTGTACCCACAAATCTTGTGAAAGGGAACGCCAGGCTACTGGGTACAGCGAAATCCTTCCCCCGACTGCCTCCAAGGGTGGACAGTCGGGCAACACCTCAGGGATGCTGAAAGGGCTTCTCAGGAAGAGACTCCCTGTTGCCCTGGTTCTGAGGACCCCCTCTGCCCCTAGGGCGGTGTTTATTATTGTTACCCCTCTGCCTCTGGGGTAAACTGACCACGTGTGTCCGGCGCTGCTCCTTGGGCTTTGCGGAACCACATCTTCCCCCCTTTCTGACCCTTGGGATAGGGTCTAGAAGGAGTGGAAAAATGGACTCCAACGGCAGAAAGAGTTTTACCGTCCTGCTCACACCTGGTCAAGGTTTCCTTCACCTGAGGTCCGAACAAAGCCGAACCGTCAAAGGGGGTATTGGTGAAGGATGCCTTAAAGGGGTCCGCAAAATTACAAAGCCGCATCCAGGCTTGACGTCTAAGAGCCACTCCTGTGCCTGCGGCTCTGCTCGCTCCATCGGCTGCATAGGATATGAGCCGCATGGAGGAGTTGGTTAAGGAATTCAGGATTGCTAGCTGTGAGGCAAACTTTTCTTGAGCCCCAGCAGCAGAAGGATCCTGGACCACTTCACCTAGTTCCTTGAGAATATCTCTTTGAAGCCTGGTGAAGTGACAAAGGTAGTTCAGCGAACGCATAGCAAAGGTCGCTGAAGAAAACATCCGCTTTCCATACCTGTCCATGGTCCTAGAATCTTTGTTAGGAGGATGAACAGGTACTGAAGGATCCGCAAGTTCCTTCCACCGCCATAGCATCCACAGAGACACCCTTAGAAAGAAACTATTTGTCTGAAGGGGCCGTAATAAATTTGGATGGTCTCCTGGGGACCGGTTCCACAGAATCTGGAGCTGCCCACGCCTTCCGAGCCACTACCTGCATAAGTGGGTCGAAAGGCGGAGACACCCAGGAGGTGGAGGGTCGGGATCCAAAAGCCTCCAGGTATACCGACTCATCCTCGGAGGGGTCAATGGAGGGCCAATTCCCCCTCTGTTTGAGGAGCTCAAGGATGTCTGAAAAGGAGACATCCTCAGAGGGGGACCGTGGGGAACCCTCCGACTCATCTAAGTCGGTATCAGATGTAGTAGACTCAGGAGAGTCTGTGTGTTTCCTCTTACACGTCCTCTTCCGAGGGGTTTCCCCTGCAGGATCAGGAGAAACCTCGGAAGAGGAAGTTATTCCCATTGGGGAAACCTGGGGCGATGGATCCCTGGGCCTGAGAGCAAGAGGCTGGCAAGAGGTGTCCACAGGCACTGAAGAGGGAGGAGCTAAAGGGATGGACCGTTGACCTGGCTCAGGTGCCAGGACACTCCTCATCACCTCAAAGGCTCCCCTCCCCGGGAGACCGGAATATTCCCATTCCGAGGAAAAAGGAATTCCCGGCTCCACTGAGAGGGAAGGCTCCGAGGCCGATGTCGGTGCCGAGCTTACCAAAGCCGAAGCCCCAAGAGGGAGAGCGGGGTCGGACAAGGGTCCGATGCCACTAGCCCCCTCGGAGCCGACAATGGAAACTCGACGACCGGATCCCTCCAAGGAAGGTCTCATGGAAGAGATCGGAGCCGAAGACGACGGAGCTGAAAGGGGATGTATCGGCTCCGGCGCCGACACGGTCGCTGTCCCGAGAAGCTCTGGCTCCAAACTCTGGAGGGGAGTCGGAGGAGGAAGTTCAAGGGGTAAAGCAATAGCCGAAGTCTGCTGAGATGGGCTATGGAGCATTTGGGCTAGTGCCTGTGACTTCAACAGCCTGCTTACCACCCTCTCTAAATCGTGGTCAGACAGCCTGGAAGATCTCGAAGATCGGCTCCGATGAATCCGCTCCGACAACAGAGGAGACCCCGGAGCCGAGTGGATAGACTCCAAAGAAGGGGACCGAGATCTCTTCTTGGACGAAGCCATCGGAGCCGACGTCCTCTGGGTTCCAGATGGAGCCGAAGGCTTCTCGGCTCCGATACTGGATAATACGTCGGCTCCAGCTGGAGCCGACAAGGCAACAGCAGACTGAGTGTCGGAACCGATCGGAACCGACACTACCACCTTAGGAGAAGAAAGATCGGCTCCGGACGGAGCCGATCTCGACTCCGAAGGAGTCGGAGCCACCGGGGAAGGCTTAGAAGCTGTAGCCTGAACCCTAGGTGACTTAGAAGGTTTACTAGACCCAGTTTTAGTGGGTGAACCTTCTGGCTTTAGCAAGCCACGAAGGATCAACTTATTCCTCCTCTCCTGCCGGACTCTGTGGCTGAAAGAGTGATATAAGGCACAGGAGTCCTGCAGGTGTAAAGGCCCCAGGCAGTAAACACAAGAAGTGTGACCGTCTGTCAGAGACATTTTCTGACAGCACGAGTCACACTTCTTGAAGCCTGAGACCTTTCCTTCCTTAGACATAGTCCAAGAAAAAATAAAACTCACACACCCCAAACAGTCACACAATTAATCCCAAACACAGACACACAGATAGGGATTAGGAAACAAAGGCCTAGGCCTAACTGAAATTTTTTTTTATTTTAAACTTTTTATAAAACTAAAAGTTTTTAACTATATGGGGAAATAGGGTGGGATGTAGAAATTCTACACACTATAAAGAAGGAACAAGGGAGAGATAAAACCCTGACTAACTGTTTGAAAAATTCAAACTTACCTGAGCTGGCAAAAAAGAGACCTCTTCGCAAAGCGGCAAACGAGATCTGAGGTAGTCCCGCCTTGCATCATGGGATATAGGGTTGCCTCGAGCTGGTAAAAGGAGTTCTCAAGCTAAGCAAGTGCCGAGTCGGAGCCGAGGATCGGCTCCGAACCCATCCAGCAAGAATGAAGGCGAGATTGACAACTTAACATCTAAATTTTAGACTTTATTTTGACAATGAATGTCAGAAGAGAAGGATGTTTGGTTGCAGAAAAACTAGTACATTTAACCCACACTTACACCCCACATTACATGTATTTGAGAATTTATGTATGGGGCAGATTAGGAAGATACACAGTACCAAAAAAATATGGTTTCACACCCAATTTGTCTTCAGACGAGGTCAAACTATTGAATGAAATTAACAGTTGATGCATCTTTTTAGTGATTCCTATGAAGAAGCATCTGTTAATGAGTTAAATATTGCATATAGGAATATTGACATCATTTTGAATAATTTACTGTTGAATAACCAAATTACCATTAGTGAACTTGATTTTCTTATGGAAAAAAATCCTCGCACACCTACCATTTTCAGAATCCCGAAAATACATAAAAGCTTAATTGACACCCCCCGCTTAGGCCGATAGTGGATGTAAAGGCATCAAAAACATACAACCTAGCGAAGTTCATTGATTTTCACTTTCAGCATGCGTTGGATCAATATCCACATGTTGAAAGGCTCTTGGGATTGTCTTAAAAAAAATAAAAGGTAATTTGTATTCTGACTACCTCATATTTACAACCATGGACATTAAGGACTTGTTCACAGTCATCCCCCAGAAGGTATTATGATGTTTTATGACTTTCTCTGTACGAACACCTCACATAGTCATTCAAGGGTACTTCTGTATAGAACTCTAATGGAACTTATTCTTCACAACAATTTCATTACATCTGAGAACCAGTTGAGCACATAGTGGGGGTTGCAATGGTGGCGGCCTGCTCCCCCCTTTTTGCTAACATTGTCTTGGCACAATGGGAGACAACTATGGTATTTAATTGTGATCTATTCCAGCATTGTAGACTCTATGGTAGGGACCTGGACAATCTATTGATATTTTGGGATGGTTCACGTGGACAACTTGATGATTTTCTTGCTTTTTTGAATTCTAGTACTGTTTTTTTGACACTCGCTATTGAGGTTAATTCAGAAGTTATTCACTTCCTTGATATCTCCATTCACAAAGACAGGACTAACCACACTTTCATCTCAACTTTGTTCAAGAAACCCACCTACTCAAATGCCTTACTACATTTTGATAGTTGCCACCCTGTACACCAAAAGAAATCGCCTTTGGTGAAAGGACATGGGGTTAGATTGGCAAGAATGGTGAGTGAATAAACATTTATTGAAGAGATGGGAACGCTGAGGATGATGCTCATTAGGTGGGGATATCCCTGTGAATTTGTTGACCCCATATTGGATGAGGTCAAGGAAAAAACATTATTAGGGGCATTACAAGATTTAATTACAATAGGTGATGACGTAACGACGATGGACACTCAGGAAGGAGGGACTAAATCCTTCACAGATGCTATGGTTTTAACTTTTAGTCCCCTATTTTACAACATTAGGGATGTTCTTTATAACAACTGGACCCTACTAATAAGTGATATTAATTGTACAAAGAAAGTAGGTGAAAAACCGTGTACTGTGTATAAAAGAAATTCTTATATAAAGAATTTGTTGGAAAGGGACAGGTCACATAAGACAAAAGGACACATGAACAAATATGGACATTGATTATTGAAAGTGACACCTTATATATAAGTGGTTATGGCAACATTCATTTGAAACAGAGATTTAATTGATTTAGTAAATGTTTAGTATACATAGCCATCTGCCAGGCATGTGGCCAGTTATATATTGGAAAAACAATCAACAGTCTGAACAAACGTATATATCAGCATCTGTACGATATAAGGAAGGGTAATTTGAATAATGCCCTGACTAAACATGTCACTGAGTTTCCACATCATCATTTTATGTTTTCTGACCTAGAACAAGTGCAAAAGGAAGGTAGTAGGGGAGGTCCAATTGATCTATTTCTGGAGTACAAGGAGCTGTTATGGCAGCTCAGATGTGATGCCACACATGCACCTTGTCTTAATGACATGGTATCTATCTCCAGTTTTTTAAAACTAAAAGCTGAATTTCATATTTAGTGTTTTATTAGTGTTTTTTTAATAGTCTTTTGACCATATTTATGTTTCACAGTGTAATATGAATGTGATGAAACTTTAAAAATATGGAATTCCATGTATTATAATAATACTTGCTTTCCTCGGTTATCTATTGTATCTTTATCTTAGCTTTTAATTTCAGTGTCAGGAAATGATTGAAAGGTACATTAGCCTATGATTTTTATAGCTTGTAACATGTGATAGGGTATGTTAATTATTTAATGGAGTGTTTTACAATTGTAGTGTTATTCTGATGAATTCATGAGGCGAACTGCCAACGAAAGCGCTCAATAAATTTGTGCAAGTGGTTGCTACCAGAGTGTTTCCTTGCTCAAGTCGATTTTACTGCATGTTAGTTCTTAACTAGTTAAAGAATGATTTATAGTCATTTTGGTTTTATTGGTTATTTTACATTCATGCCCAGCTATGAGCTTCGTAATAGTTCCCTTAAGCTCTTTACTAGTTTGCCACCTTTATGCCTACCTCTCAACCTATTAGTGCAAGAAATATGGGCAGAGCCAAACATAATGGGGGGACAAAGGCCCAAAAATAGAGACACATTCTAAATATTGCTGTTATAAACTTAGAAAGTTGATAAAATAACAGCATGTGTGTTAGCATGCATTTTTCTGAAGGATATGAAGTCTGAATCTCACATGCACGTCATTACTTAGTGACCTTATTATTTGGATCATCCCAGGGATTTGTAAAAAAAAAAAAAACATTTTTTTTTAGAGGACCACACTAAAAATATGAGGCAAAAATCTGGACATTCTGCAAATATCTGTACAGTTGAGAGGTATGCTTTATACATCGTGACTACAGCACCTCGTATATTTCATTCTAGCATGTTGCTACATTTCAGAAATAATTCTTCTGACTTGTACCCAAGGCATAAATGACATCAAGCTTCATAGGAGTAGTAATGCCTTTATCTTTCACATCAATGTATTAGACACATCTTTCTCATACTTTCAAAATAATGAAGCAAAACCTTCATCTCATACAACCAGTACACCTGCAGGACCCAAGTCTTACTTATTCCCTTTTTTCCTCTTACTATGATTTTTGTCTCATCTTGGCATAAACTCAGGTGTCTGCCCTTCAATACCTGCATCTCACTGCAATTAAGAAAGCTACACTCATATTTCCGTTTAGAGAATTAGTAGTGCATAATGTTTTTCTTTTAATATTAATACTTGCCAAGCCAAAGCCACTCAGCTACTTTGCACTGAGTAAAAATATGTCAAATATAAAATATGAACAGGATTGTATTTTACATTTAAGCCTGGCTATCCACACTTGCCCATCTGCATTACCCGGCTGTTGCTGAGATGTGAATACTGGAGTAATTTAACATAATGTGTTCAGTTATAGTTATTGAGGCGAGAGGTCCCAACCTGGGGTACCTTTGGGGTCAAAGCATAAACTCAAAAAAGAAGCCACCCAGATGGAATCAGATGTATAACAAGTGGAAGAAAATCATGGCAAAAGATAGGAGGTGCAGCACCCAGCAGGATAAAAGCACTCTCATCAACAAACAACTCAGAGGACAAGTAAAGTGTACCAAAGGCAACTGTGAGGTAAGTTTGGCTTCCCAGGCCAAGGACAACCACAAAGCATTCTTTAGCTATGTCCGCAACCTCAAAGGCAATACACAATTGTGTGCAGAGCTCAATGTAAATAGAGCCACCTATACTGACCCTGAAGGTATAGCAAACCTCCTGGTCGATAAATTCAGCTCCAACTTTACTCCTCTCTCCCCCTCAACCTTCCCTCATGAAATATCCTCAAATATAACTCCCCCTACTATCACTAGGGAACAGGTTCTTAATGCCCTCTAAGACCAAGAACTACATCAATGGGCCCAGACAATATCCCAAGATGCCTTCTAAGTAGCACGAAACATGACCTATCAGGGCCTCTGGAATTACTATTCAACTGTAGCCTCCAAACAGGCTTTGTGCTTTATGAATGGAGAAAGGCAACAGTCATCCCTCTGCACAAAGGTGGGCCATCTACAGACCCATAAGTCTCAGTAGTCTTATTTGTAAAGCCATGGAAATAATTATCATGGAAATAATCAAAGATATAGTAAACCTTCAGACACTGGACCCAACCCAGTTTGGTTTCGTCAAGGGCAGATCCTGCCTACTCAACCTGGTGAACTCCTTTGAGAAGGTCACCAAAGCAATGGATGAGGGCAAAATCGTTCACACTGCCTACCTTGACCTGGCTAAGGCATTTGACACAATACCCCTCTCGGACATTGTTGACAAACTCAAAGAGGTTAGGTACAAACCCGTATGTCACTCGGTGGATAGCCAAACGGCTCACAGACAGGACCAGGGAAGTTACAATTGGGCACTCCACCTCTACAAAGAGGCCAGTCACAAGTGGAGTCCCTCAGGGATCAGCCCTTGGACCGCTCCTTTTTGGCATTTACTTATCAGAAGTCAAGGTCAATGTCAGTGGTTTCTGGTTGAGTAAATTTGCAAATGATTGCAAATTAGGAGCTGTCACTGAATTTCACACTGGCACAAATGTTCTCCAGGAGGGGCTGACACAGACAAACAACTGGTGTCAGTCATGGACTAAAACTAAATGCCAAGAAATACATAATAGTATCCTTTGGGAAGTCATCCTTCCCTATCATATTGACAACACACCCCTAAGAGTTAACCCAGTAGTCAAGGACTTAGGGACACACATATATAGTAATCTAGCCTTTGATCATCACGCGTCTACAGTGGTGATGAAATCATTCTATGTTGCACAACTTATAAACAAAGTCATGGGAAGTCATTGTTCCACTGTATTCGGCATTCATCAGACCCATCATTGAGCAGAATGCCCCCTTTGGTATTTATCTGACCAGGAATATCCAACATCTGGAACGTCCACAGAGGTTCCTCATTAAAAGGATACAGGGGATAAGTAATATGTCCTATGCAGACAGCATCAAGGCCCTATCCCTGTATTCTGTCTCCTAAAGGCTTTTGAGGGGAGATCTATGCCTGGCATACAGGGCATTGTCAGACCCCACTCTGATAGACCTCCTGCATATCAATAAAACAAACAGTACCATAATTACCCGTTCTGAAGACTTAAACCATGACTGTGATATAAACAGGGCCTGCTGGTGAGATAGGTTTGTATCCCAGAGACTACCCAGTCTATGGAACAGGCTCCCCATCCATGTGAAGCAGAGTTCCTCCCTAACCCAATTCAAGTGCAAGCTGGAGAACTGGATGGAAAACCAGAAATTCATCCCTGGTTTGGCACCTATGTCTCTGATGCAAACAGGTAACCTGTAAATGGTTCATCTCCCAGGCCCATGGTTACACTTATCAAGGTTATCAGAACTCGTCAGAGATTTGGGATGCATGGCTAGGCTTAAAAAGGCCCTTGTGGTCATTATCCTAGTAAATACCTATGAACCTATAATGACAGATGGAGCAAACTGGGTCACTAACTAAATGAACATCCCTCTTGGACAGTTATTTAATAAGTCTGCTGTTTTCAATCAAAAAAGAACGGGGAAGGAAAGGTAGGCTAAAGGCTTTGTAAGAGTAATAAACATTAAATTTCATATTTACAGCTGCAGCTCAATGTACAGTTTTCATAACTAAAGCAAGTGATACTTCTTTCGACTGCATGTAAATGAAGGCCAGTTTAGTCCTTATTTAGATGTAATAAAACATGGCATGGTGTTGCTATTACAATTTCCATCTCATTGGCATAGAGCGTTTTTCTATAATCAAGTCCCCTTGAAATCTTGAACTTTTTTCACTTTCTTTCTGTTATGTACTTTATGACAAAGCATGCATGTCAGCATTCTTCAGTAGCTGTAGAAGCTCTACCCATTTTTTCTTCACATCTTGTCCTTCCAACTTCGCCCTTACTTTCTCATTTTTCCAATTAACCTTTTACTGAAGAGGTTTTATGCCTTTCTTTTCTCTTTTAGTAGCAGTTTTGATAGTTACTGTCAAAAGGTTTAGTCATTCACAATTTATATTGAGCAAATGATGGTAATTTCTAAGGACAAATAAACAATTATACCCACTGTGGCTGCAGGCAGTGTCTTCTTGGATGCACTACTTCACTGATGTTAACCGTGTGTGTGCGTGTACTCATAAGCAATCCTAGAGTACTGGGAGCTCTTACTTTGGAATTCAATGACTTTTAAAAAGGAGGTCCTTTTTTTTGTAAAAGTGGTGTTAAAGAAAAAGGGAGAGCGAACTACCCTATAAACTGATTTCAGCATAACTAGTAAACAAGAGAGGCATTAATTTAAAAAGCCAACATAACAGATTGATAAAGAAATGATTGAATGAGGCTCAAGTGACAGACTTTTTTTTTAGTTAAACACATACCCATCTCTAAAAATAAGTCCAGATAATTTATCTTGGGCGTTGTCGTTCCCGTTTATGATGATTTTCATGATGACTTTGCAAATTATCCTGCTGGCGAAGGACATTGTCCTTTTGACGTTTGCACTTACTTTATAACATCAAAACAAACTTTTAAATAAATACAGTAGAGTGCACATCAAACTGTGTAGAAGTCTGTAATACAAAATGCATCAGAAATCACATTACTGTGACTTTATACAACCGTATGGTAGTTTTACGCAATAAAATAAAATAAAAAGTTAACACACATTTTACATCAATGCTGCTACTGTTTGAAAATTCTTACAAAACTTGTCTCCCTTTTTATACAGATGAAAATTCTTATATGCATAAGTTTAATATAATGGTATTATTAAAGCAGCATTCTTTGCGATATTAAAATTAAACTTTTTAAATAAATAATACAGTATTATGCATATTGACAATGATGCGATATCCAAATTATACATAAAACTACACACAAGGAATGGTTTACTATCAAAATAGTAAAATTTGGTTTCCGTGTTGCCGAACGTTAGGAGATCGAGATTACATAGCGAATACAAGTGTGCATTCGATGATAGTAACTCGATGTTGTGAGTAGAGTTGCGGTACAGTGCGGAAAGGGAAATGTATCTTTCCTCACTGTAGTGTGATCTCAGAGTTAGAATACTTAATATGCAGGTGGTATGGGGGGGCACAGCCTGACAGTGTAGGTGTTTCATTTACATTTGCACGTACACTGCCATCATGGCCGATTTTCAACATTAATGTCGAATCTGTTAAATATGATCAACAGATTTGAGATTATAAACTAATTAGTATGCCGGAAGTGTTGCGTCATTTTCGCTGTATCGAACGTTCAGTGTTCTGAACTTCAATATTTTGATAGTAATCCACAAGGAATAAAACTGATACAACAGATCAAGGGTCTAACCTTTTCAAGTCATAATATGTCTAGAAATGTCTTAGTGCTCCAAATAACAGGTATATAGCTTGCAACATGGTATATTTAATTGAAGGAACAGCTAAAAGTAATGCACACAGACTGAACAGATTGAACATTTTTTTCTAAATACCAAATGGGTTGAGCACAGAAAAATAAGAGTCTATGAGTATAAAATTTAATTTTCTGGCTATATCCCTGAAGCAGATTGCTCATATGAAATAATTAACAACTTAATGGTCACGCTTGTCTGTAGAACCTGTATGGGTCTGTTGTGAATTATTTATCCCCCCCCCTTTTTTTTTTTTACACAAAATTAGGCTGGGAAAATAGAATGGATATATTCATATACTAAATGATAGATATTAAAATGTAAAAGTAAACTAAACAGTAAGATGTATACCTCTGTAAATTAAAATATGAGATTGAACTGACTTGGTTGTAACCCAGCTTGTGACTTGTTCTAGTAATTATACATATCTCATCTGTCAGTACTCACATTCTTGCAGCAAGAGAAACTGTTTTAGGTTAAACATTAAATACATATCTCAGGCTTCTTAATCTTGGAGCTCAGTGTCCATATTTTTACAAGAGGAGAAACTATTTTAGGTTAAATGTCACACAAGCGTTGTTAAGCATTTTTTTGTTTGCAGGACACAAAAGACCCCTCAATGTATGTGTCAGCCAAAACTAGCTTTGAAACTGTCATCCTGGCCTGGAATGTGAGCCAAACACAAAAACTAACTCAGTGTAATCTTTGTATATCTTAGAGGGGAAATG
This sequence comes from Protopterus annectens, assembly GCF_019279795.1. Classification (NCBI taxonomy): domain Eukaryota; kingdom Metazoa; phylum Chordata; order Ceratodontiformes; family Protopteridae; genus Protopterus; species Protopterus annectens. The sequence goes on along the minus strand of NC_056728.1, from coordinate 982,044,326 downwards.
AAGGGATGAGCATATTTTTAATTTAAGAATGTATAAATATCAAATGTATAAGATCATGATTGTCCAAGCTTAAGCACTTTTCTGGTCACGAGAAAAACTGTGCACTTGTGTGCATGTATTTTTGGTTATTAGCTCATCTTCTTATCTCATCCACTTCAACTGCACCTAGAGATAGAACTTTACTTGATTGGGCTTTGCTTCAACAGGTACCCCATTTCTAAAGCCCCAATCTGTAACATGTGGTATGCTGTGATCTGTGGTGCTTAATGAAGTGGGCCATCTGCTATGGTCAGAGGCAGCTTACATAGTTCAGTTCAGCAACAGCAACTTCTGATAGAGTAAGAAGGTGGGAGGTTGGCATAATGGTTAAGGTTTAACTTTACAGACACAAGGTGCAGGGTTTGCTTCTCAGAGGGTGTAACTGGCTAGGCTTAAAAAGGCCCAGAAGAGCAGTTAACCTAGTACTAATCTATGAAGCTATGAGAGCAGTCTAGGGGGACTAGTAAAAAGAAGTGTTAAAAGCAGTAGTTATGGAGTTATCCCTTTCCTGGCTGTGTGGTATTTATGTTTTCTATGATTGGCATTCTTTCTGCTCAATGACTGTTAATGAGTTTTGGGGTTAGATCAGATCCTATGAAGATAACGTTTAATGTACTGCAGGGTGGCTAATGTTATCAGCTGTCTCAAAAGGGTGAAAAAATGATTGGCCACCTGTTGACTCTTCTGGCTTTAACTGTTAAAGATTATGACGGGGGCACAAACACTGAATATTAATAAAGCAGGCGACCATTTGGGCAGTTACATGTGATGGAACATGCTAAAGAGAAGAGGTGAAGATAGGGATACTGTTTTTGAAGGGGTGGGTAGGGAAATGGAGAGAGGTTTTGGGTGATGATCTGAGTGTGTGGAAATGGATACTTTTACATAGGCTGTTATGTTGCTGTACTCGCAGATTATAAGGATGTTGTACTCTTAGATTAACAGTGGAGGTATGGGTCTTTCTCACTGATAATGTCAGAGCTTTACAGTTCCAGATAACATGGTGGTTTCCCACCAGTTTTCATGCTTGAGACATTCAAAACCTCTGATGCAGTGTGGTAGCTGGGGATCTTTTTCCATTCTCCCACCCTTTATGAGGATGGGGAAAATTACACATCTTATACTACACTATCCACACAGGAATTCATACCAGTAAACCCTAATTTTGCTCTTTCTGTTGACAAGGCACTTGACTTCCACAGCAGAATGGTTGGTTATTAGCAAGCAGCACAAGAGTTCCTGACAGATGATATGAATTAAAAACTGGAAGAGGAAAGTTGCATGAATTACAACTATTTTGTATTGAAGATACATTTCATTGGTTCACGGGTAAATACTGAGCTCTCAGTCTGTAGACTACTACAAATTTAGCCAATAATCTGAGATTAGAAATCACCCTCATATTTGTGATGTAAAGACTTTAACCATTATGCCAAACCTTCCACCTAAAAACACAAATAACTGCCACTAACTGGAAATACTTTAAAGTTCACTGGTTCATAACTACATACTAGGCTATCAGTCTGCAGGCTATTACAAGCTTAGCAAATAACCAGTGGTTAAAATCAAACCCTGTACCTTGTATCTATGAGTTAAAGACCTTAAAGATTTTTCCAACCCGTCCATTTCATTTTAGGGTGCACCACATATTATTCCCGATTATCACTTCTATGAAACATATTTGTACTCTAAATATTTAAGAGTTGTTGCAGAGCAGTGATAGTACTGAACAAGCTGTGTATTTGCTGCCAGCCATTAACGAAAGACAGCAATAGTACTGTTATTCAGTACTGCTATTACAGCACTCCTTTATGTAAGCAATCAAAATTAACATTTTACTTACCAGTGGATTATTTTGCCTGGTGACAATAAATTTACAGCATCACTAATAACTACAGCTAGATCTAATTGTGTTCTTCCCTGGATGTTATTTTACATTAATTTTGTATTATTATACATGCTGCAAATTCTACAGCAGTTTCCCTGTCATTAAAATGTACTCCCAACTATTGATTTTATTTATTTATTGAAATGTATTTACTGGGAAAATCCAAGTAGGTCTAGAGTACCCATTTACAGCAGAGGCTCAGGAAGAAAAGCTCCATAAACATAACATTTATCAAGTGAAACATTTACATTTTCATAGATCATTGGTATGACAGTTACATAGAAAAATCTACAAATACAACATTTACAAAGCACAATATTTACATTTACATATAATAACAGTAAATTTACATAAGCACAGTGGTACAAAAAAATCATTGAACATTTAGTGATAAAAGTGCTACTTTTCATTTACGAGTATTCCCATGTAGAAGAGAAAAACCAAAGTGACAAAAGAAAAGAGCAGTGAAAGAAATATTTTAGAAAATTATTCATTTTTGGTTCAGTGATTGAGATAAAGAATACACAGAATAAACAGAGTGCAAGGATTAAAGAAGAAAAGAACAACTGAGGTTTATCACATCGCCACAGTAGTCAGGAAATCCTTCTATGTGGCTCACCTCATCATAAAAGGTTTCCCATCCAGGAAAAACAGAGGTCATTGTTCCCTTCTACTCGTCACTCATTAGACCCATTATAGAGTACAACACCCCTTTTGGTATGTACCTCACAAGACATCTACAACAACTGGAAAGGCCGCAGAAATACCTCACAAAAAGGATTACTGGCCTCAAACAGATGCCCTATGCAGAGCTTCTCAAAAATCTCTAGCTTTACTCCGTTGCATATCGCCTACTCAGAGGTGATCTCTGCCTAACATACAAAGCTATGTCAAACCCAGAGCTGTTGGACATGCTCCACTTAAAGAAATCCCAATCCCTCCGAGCTACACACTCTAGGGACCTAAGCTTTGTCACCACAATAAACAGAACATGCTGGAGGGATAGATTCATGTCCCAGAGACTTCCCATACTCTGGAACAAACTACCTATCTATATCAAACAAAACTCCTCATTAGCACTCTTCAAGAAAAATCTTGATGATTGGATGGGAAATAGGAAATTCACCCTGGGGATCACGTCTGTGGCTCTGCTCGACAGTGGCACAGAAAAATAATTTCCTGGCTGGCAAAAGCCAGGGTACTGTTTTAGCTAGGCTTATATAAGCCCTAGGGCCAATAGCCTAAGTACCTACCTATAAACCTATAAGTGTAAAATAAGTAATAAAAGTGAACTAGGTATTAGCTAGGCAAGAGAAAAAGTTGTATTACTTCAGAAGTACAGGACAAATAGCTGTGTGGCTGGTACAGCAGAGTCTCAATTATCTGAACAAACTGAGACCTAAGGGTAGTTTGGATAATCAGATTGTTCGGATAATTAAATATACACTGAACCGGATAAAAAAAAACTTCTAAAATAGTGTTTTTTCTGCAGAGAGAATATACTTTTCAACCATTAGGTGATTTCAGTGGACAAAGAATATTTTTCACACACAAGTGGGTTACAAGCTCAAAAAACACAAGCAAATACGTACAATGTTTACATATTCAGACTATGATTTTTTCCGACACAAAAACTTTGGAAGGCTGGGTTCAGATAACAGACTCTCTACTGTATATAGGAGACACAGAAAGTTAGTTCAGTGTATGAGATGGCACAGGGAGAGTGTAACGAGTTAGGGGAGAGGCCAGGTTTTGAGTAGGAGCAGATCCGAGAACTTGTTAAAAAAAATTTTAAGTGTAAGTTTAAATGCTAACAGATTAGGGCTGGCTCTTATGTCAAAAGGTAGAGTATTCCAGATTTTGGAAACAGTATGGGAGTAAAGACTTTGGCCAGATGATTTGTTAGGTCTGTATTCACAAAGAAGTTGTTTGTCTTCAGATCTGAGAGATTTGTCAGGATGGTAGATGTGAAGTATGGAATTTAGTGCTTTGCAGGCAGCTGGTTTGCATATAATTCTGTGAGCCCCATTATAAGGTGTGAAGTTAAGATGATGTTGATGTTCAAGACATTATAAATGAAGTTTAGCCATAAATGAACATTTCTGAGGGCTGTTAGAATGCAACATTAACACTGGAGATTTTTGGTTTATCTCATGGTTGGGAGCTTAAGGTCAGTGTCACTCAGTACAAAGACTTATAGTTTGTGGTTTTATTGTCACCTCTGAGTTTCTCTTTTTATCTTTATCTTCCTGTGCTGCCACTTTTTCAGTATATGTTTGTGTGTTTCATGCTTAAGGCTAAAGAAGAAGCACAAGTTTAATTCAACTGTGCAACCTTTTAAATTAGTAGGTCACCCACCCTTTCCACCCCCTTGTGATGCCCTACCCTGAATCAGTCAGATTCCATCTGCATTCTTGGGATCACCTCATTTAGAAGGCTTCTACGTATATCTATGGACAGTCTCTTAAAGTTGATGAAGATATAGTTGGGGTCTGGGGCAGCTTCTTTCTTCCTAAGTTAGTGATACAGTAGGATTCTCTTCAGTAATAGGTATAGTTAAACTCAAATGTCATCTTGATTTTCAGTGGGGTTAGACCTAAAACTGATTTTAATGCAGATGAAATTTTAGTCTAGAAGCTAATTCTCATTTCAGTTATTTTTAACATACAACATAAATGTTACTCTTTCATCAAGTGTTCAGTCCTAGCTCTTGGAATCCACTCCTCTTAACATGCAACAGGAATCTTGTAAGTATGGTCTGCTGTACTTTCTTCTGTTTTTTGCCCCCACATTGGGAGTGTGACTATCAACTGCACAACAAAAATACCCACCTTTTGCCACCTAAGTCCAGCTTGCATTTCCCAGACTATGGATGCCCCAAGAAGATAAAAACAAAAGTAGAGAACTTACCACAAGAGGAAACGTTTAGTCTTGGTGTTGCATCACCCCTGGCAGCTACTGAAGTTTATCTAATGTTGACCTACAGTCTCCCTCTACAGCCAGCAACCATAATGCAGCAGCACTACTCAGCCCACAGTAGATACCTGCTTTTCAGACTGTAGTGAACGGCTGGAGTGCAAACGCACACTAAGTTTGCAGTTCTGATTCCCTGTGTATAAGAAAGTACAGTTGTGTACACCTACCATAAATGTAGATGTTCGAGTGTCTTCACTGTTGCAGTCATGACTGTAGGGTTCTCCCCTGCCAGCAGGCAGCCCTCGGTCGGCCAGAATCCCAAAGTCTGGGTCCGGCGTCGGCTGTTCAACCATGCTCCCTGACGTCAGAGCGCCAGGAGTATAAAGCTGACAGCCGACGCTATCTTCTCCAGTTTTTCTTGCCCCAGATATCAGGAGTCCCAAAATGAAAAAGGTCCCATAACCTTTGCAAATACACCTCAGAAGAATGTTGAAAAAAGGAAATACACAAAAGTAAAAATAAGAGGGGACAGGAGGGAGGGAAACCCAGACTGCAACAGTGAAGACACTCGAACATCTACATTTATGGTAGGTGTACACAACTGTACTATGTTCATCGTGTTTCACTGTTGCAGTCATGACTCTAGGGTAGAATCCCAAAGCTGAAAGAAAGGGAGGTGGTCATAAAGTAGAAGGGGCGGCTAAAAGGCCCTGCAAGACTGCAGAGGCAAAGCCTGCCCTAGACTTAGAGTAGAGAGGTAGATTGTAGTGCTTAGAAAAAGTATGCACTGAACTCCAAGTTGCAGCTTCCAAAATGTCTTTGGTAAGAACTCCCCTGAGGAAGGCCGCAGAAGTGGCAGCAGCTCTGGTGGAATGAGTCCGTATACTCCCTGGGATTTGCTTTCCATGGTGTGAATAACAAAATCTGATTCCGTGAGCAATCCATTTAGAAATGGTCTGTTTTGAAATGGCTTTACCTTGGGAACTTGAAGCATAAGAAATAAACAATTGTTCTGATTTTCTGATGTCCTTGGTTCTGTTCAGGTAAAAACGTAGTTGTCTGTGTAAATCCAAGGAATGCAAGATCCTTTCCCCTTTATTTTGAGGAGTGGGGAAAAAGGTTGGCAAGTGGATAGTTTGATTTAAAGCCACTTTGGAAACCACCTTAGGCATGAAGGTATGATTAGTCCTCAAAGATACCCTGTCTTGATGAAAAATAATATAAGGTTCCACAGCCACAAGGGCTTGTAACTTTGAAACTCTCCTGGCAGAGGTTAGTGCTAACAGGATAGCTGTTTTCCAAGATAAAAACTTGATGTCAGAAGAGGCAGCAGGCTCAAAAGGAGGCAAGGTTAGTTTTTCCAAAACATAGTTGAGATCCCAAGCAGAAATGGGAGGAGATCTAGGAGGTCTTAAGTTCTTAGCTCCTCTGAGAAACTGTCTCATGAGATGGTGGGAAAAGATGGGAAGATCTGTATTATAATGAGCAGAAATAGCAGAGGCATGTATCCTAATGGAAGAGAAAGAGAGACCCTTATGTAAGAGATCTGTCAGGTAAAGTAAAATTAAAGTAATGTTAGGAAGAAGAGGATCAGAATCCTGAGCCTGCATCCAGGAACAAAATCTTTTCCATTTTCCTGCATAAGATTTTCTAGTGCTAGGACGTCTGGCTTCTAAAATGACATCCATAACCTGCTTGGGTAGGAAAGAAGAAATCAAAGGTCCTGGATTAACCAGGCCGCCAGGCTGAGAGTTCTGACATAAGAGTGTAGAACCTGACCCTGATGTTGGGACAGAAGGTTCGGAGACTGAGGTAAAACCCAAGGGGGCTCCAGGCAAAGGTTTTTTAGAGTTGGATACCAAAACTGCCAAGGCCAATTTGGAGCCAGCAAGATTATCATCTTGGGCTTGTCCTGTTTTATCTTCAACAAAACCCATGGAAGAAGAGGAAGAGGTGGAAAGGCATATCCCGAGAGGTTCCTCCAACTGAATGACAGGGCATCCACTTTCCAAGCTTCTCTGTGTAAAGTCCTGGTGCAAAAATTCTGTAGTTGATGATTGAGATGGGATGCAAAGAGGTCTATGTGAGGACATCCCCAGACTGCTGTTATCATCCTGAATATTTTGGTGTCCAGCATCCACTCATGTGGATCCGAAAGGTTTCTGCTCAGACTGTCTGCCAGGAAGTTTTGTTTCCCTGGTAGAAACTGAGCTTGAAGATCCAGATTGCAAGCTAGAGCTGTGTTCCATAGATCCATGGCTAGTCTGCAAAGGGGGTAGGAATGAGATCCCCCTTGCTTGTTTATGTACCACATAACTGTGGCGTTGTCCATCCGTATTAGTAGTTGTCCTGGTTGTAAGAGATTCCTGAAGGGCAATAGAGCTTTCTGAATGGCTAACATTTCCTTTAAGTTGATATGCAGGTACTTCTGATCCTTTGTCCAAAGGCCCTGCAGACAATTGCCCTGAAAATGGGCTCCATAAGCATAATCCGAGGCATCCATTGTTAGAATCTGAGTGGCAGGAGGCAGACAGAAAGTTTCCCTTTGTTTAGAGCACATGCCCTGGACCACCAAAGAAATTCCTTTTGAAGGCAAGGAAGGGCGGAGATCAGTATGTCTAAACTGTGGCAATGCTGAGACCATACACTTTTTAGGTACCACTGAATTTTCATCATGTGTAGTCTTGCATATGGTATGAGAAGGATGCAGGAGGCCATGTAACCCAAAGCCTGCAGGAATTTCCTTGCAGATAGTTGAGCTAAAGTTGCCAAGGTTCTGAAAGTTGAAGCCAGCTGTAATTGTTTTTCGGATGTCAGAAATGCCATCTGGGTTGTGGTGTTTAGAAGTGCACCCAGAAAAGTTATCTGTTGTGATGGTGTCAAATTTGACTTTTTTTATGTCTACAGAGAATCCCAGGAACTTGAGGAGGTTCTGTACAAATTCTAGATGCTGGAGTAAGACATCCTTGCTGTCTGCCTGAATTAGACAATCGTCCAGATAAGGGTAAATTTGAATTCCTTGAGTCTGCAGTAAGCTACTACTGGAGCCAGGCATTTGGTGAAGACCCTGGGCGCAGTAGACAATCCGAAGGGCAGCGCAGAGAATTAAAAGTGCCTCGATACGGCCTTGAACCTGAGGTATTTTCTGCGATCCTGCCTGATGGGAATGTGTAAATATGCCTCCTTTAAATCCAAAGTTACCATCCATGCATCTTTGGACAGCACTGGAAGTAGCTGCTGTAGAGTAAGCATCTTGAATTTTGGAATCTCTAGAAAGGTATCTAAGACCGACAGATCCAGAATGGGTCTCCATGAGTTTTGCTTCCTTGGGACTAGAAAGAGCCTTGCGTAAAAACCTTTTCCTATCTCTGAAAGTGGAACCAGTTCTATGGCATTCATAGCCAAAAGAGCTTCCACCTGGTTTAAGGCCTCCGTCCATTCATGTTTTGGAAGGTCTGGCCATCTGCTTGGCCTTGGCAAGGTATGAAAATGGAATTTGTAACCTCTTAAAACCACATCCAAAACCCACTTGTTTTGGGTTATTTGAGTCCAATTTTGATAGAAAAGAGAGAGTTTTCCTCCGAGAGGGGCTTCCAGGCAAGAAGTTCCTGTAGCCCAACAGAGGGAGTCATTGAGTTTGTTTCCTTTGAGTTTGTGACCTGTCCTCTCCTTCCCTAGGGGTGGAAGCAGTCCACTGTCTTGGTCTATAAGAAGCTTGTGATTGAGGCCTTCCTCTAGAGCGTCTATATCTACCCCTCTGAGGCCTGCTGTACTTGTAAGAAATCTTTAACTGTTTGCATGGATTTCGCCTTATCCTCCATCTTTTTAATCACCTCTTCAGCTTTAGATCCAAACAAAACATTATGCTGAACAGGAGCATCCAACAATTTAGCCTTTACTTGTTCAGGCAAATTTTGTTCCTTTAGCCATGCATGCCTTCTAATGACTGTGCCAGAGGCCGCAGCCCTACAAGAAGCCTCCAAGGCATCAAATCCACAGTGTAAACCATGCTTCCCAACTTGTTCAGTGGCATGCAATAAGTCATGTAATTCCTTATCATCTGCACAGGCAGAAATGGAAGTAAGCTTTTGTTTTAAAACAGACAAGAGAAATTGCTGGTATTTTAGCATATGAAACTGACAGTTTAAAGCCCTAATGGACAAAGTAGCAGAAGTGTACACCTTTTTGCCCCATCTTTCTAAGGATGGAGAATCCTTTTCAGTAGGAATGGGATTTTTGGCAGAAGCGGCCTTAACTCCCTTAGGACCCTGAGAAATGGTTTCAGGGTCAGCAGAAGGGTTCTTGTATAAGAACTGATGGGAATCAGGAACCCTGTAATATCTATCAGGCTTAACAGGAGCAGGAGGAAAGGAGTCAGGGGTTAAGTTAGCTTCCGAAAAGGCATCATCCACAATATCCAAAACAGGAGGAATAGCCAGAGGTCTATGTTGGGGAAGAAGAAGAAAATCCCTCAGTCTTTTCTTAGATTCCAAATACTCCTGTCCTTCCCAGTGGAAATGTTCCCTCATTTCATGTAAAGTTTCCCCAAAAGAGAAATCCTCAGGGGGAGAAGCTGAAGGACTGGAATCTTCAGCATCAGAATCCTCATAAGGAGGGAAAGAATATTCCTGATCAGAAGAAGAAACTGAGGAAACAGAAGCCTGATCAGAGGAATCATAATAAACATCCTGCCTTGGCCTTTTATCTGGAGGGGGATGTGAACCCCTAATCATAGTAAGCAAATCCTCCGCCATCTTGAGTAACTGTTTCTGTGACTTGGGAGCTGGTTCAGAGGAGGCCTGTGTTGTAGTCTTTGATTTAGAAGAAGTCTTTGCCTTTGTCTTTGCCTTTATTAGAAGCTGAGTAGGCCTGAAAACCCCTTCGGAAGCCGGTACCTGTACAGTGGCTCCGGACCCATCCAAAGGAGCATTGTCCAAAGGTCCTGCAACAGAAATATTTAAAGGCCTGGTTGGCTCCTCATGAGAGTCCATTTCGGCCGTCGGTTCTGAAATGGCCAACGACAGGGGCTGCAAAAGCACCTCACTGATGACGGCTGAACCTGAAGCTGGCTCCGCTTGTGCGCTATCATCAGATTTGGACCTCAGAGGCCTGTCTTTATCCTTGCAACGTTTGTGAACTCCGGTAGCCGGAACCAAATCCGACGACATTTTGTAGTTAAAGCGCCTACCGAAGTAATGAAAAGCAAAATCGTACCTTCGCTTAATTGTACGTTGATTGAATCTAGGACAAAACCGACAACTAGCTACGTCGTGGTCAGGGCCTAAGCAAGGAATACAGTAACAATGAAAATCCTTATGAGGTATTTGCTTCCCACATGAAATACAATTATTAACTTTTTCTGACATCGGAGTGGAGCAAGAAAAAAGTTTCCCCAACGGGGTACTTAGCTTTGAGTGGAGAAGAAAATCTTCGGACTGAAGTATATCAGAAAAAATCGTCAGGAGTCAGCCGACCGGCACTTGCGAACTGCTATCACCGCACGGCAAGAAAGACTGAAGAAGATGGCGTCGGCTGTCAGCTTTATACTCCTGGTGCTCTGACGTCAGGGAGGATGGTTGAACAGCCGACGCCGGACCCACACTTTTGGGATTCTGGCCGACCAAGGGCTGCCTGCCGGCAAGGGAGAACCCTACAGTCATGACTGCAACAGTGAAACACGATGAACATGCATACTTCCAGGGTCTTCTCCCTCCCTCAAAAGGATACTCTTATAGTAGGACCTTCAACACATCCATGATCCTAGGAAGGTACTTGAAGTTGGGTCATCCCGGCTTTAATCAGGACTTTTTGTGTGTGTGTGTGTGTGTGTGTGTGTGTGTGTGTGTGTGTGTGTGTGTGTGTGTGTATACTATGGAACTAGCAGCACATTTGCCATTGCTTAAAGTCCAGTTTGGTTCCCTGCCATTCAGAGTTGGATAGAAAACCCTAAGGGGGCACAATTCAAGGAGTCTGATGACAGTGATGGTCAGAAGACTACACTAGCTCTCTAAAAAATCTTCATACATTCCTTAGTTTTTTTACAAAGATGATATAAAGCCAATCTAGCATGTAATCTTGGTACTCTACTTATGTAAACATTCAGTACTCAATTTATGACAACTTTTATGTTTGAAATCTTTTAAAGTTAGGAAATCTAGTTATTAAATATAATTTCATTTATTGAAGTAATAAATAATAAAGACTACTCAGATTTAAAGCAAACAAATTCAACCAAATCCTGCCATATCAAGCAGTAATTACAGAGGCTAGTACATGTTTAAAATAGGAAGGTGAATCCAGAATTACATGTTTTACATAGCACCGCACATAAATACAGTGTGTGGGGGACCCACTGACTGAAAACTGCCAGGGGACCAAAGTATACTTGATCCTCCACTGCTTTCACTGTACAAATGACAGCTCTCCATATTCCACCCTTAAACTACATTCTCTCCATCACCTCTCCCTCGCTTTTTTTTAATTAGCATATTGATGAGACAGCAGCTCTCAAGTGCAGCAAGTCCAGACAGCAAAACAGAAAATAACCTGAACATCCACTCCCTCTCTATATCTTAGCAAACATTCCATCAGAATCACACTCAAAAGTGCGTCCATTACAATATAGCAACTTTATTTACCTTTTCCTTATTCCTTTAAGCTATTTGTTTTTGCAGACAAAAACTTTAGCTATGTTACCTGTTGTGAATGATTCATCTTTCTTCTGCATTATCATGTTCCACAAGCTTCTATGTTGCAATTATACATGCAGAAGGGAAAGACAAATTACCTTTTGGAATGTCAGTACTGCATATAAAAGTGGTCTCTCTCTCTCATTTTACATATAAAGTGTTAAACAGACTGCATTAATCCTCACATGCCTTTCATTCACAACAATCAGCAAAGGGGTGTTTTTAAACAAAATAAAAATCAGGTATTTAAGCAATAACTGATGATGTGGTGTGGTATATTGAAGGTTTACCCACGGTTGGTGTGGTTTAATCACGAGGGCGAAGTCCGAGTGATTAAATAAAGCCAACAATGGGTAAATTTCAATACACCACAATCACAGAGTCAGTTATTGCTATTATACAATGACATTATTTAAGGAAAAAAATACTGACCTTTCTTAAATAATGTCTTTGTATAATGCCTCCGTGCTGCCCTTCCGTGGTTTTGTGGTATCATTGGGCTTTTTCTGATGTACTGCGCATGCGTATGGGACTTGTGTTCCCACGCTTATGCAGTACATCAGTGCTGTGTGCAAAGGAAGCAATGGAGAAAGTAAGATCTCCATTGCATTTTTTTTTAATTGAAAAAAAAGAAACCAGGAGATTTAATGAACGAGGGAGAGCCGGGACAGGCAAAAATAAAAGGATAATCAGGTAAGTTTCTCTAGTTTTACAGAACTTACCTGATTATCCTTTTATTTTTCTCTGCGCAGTCTCTCTCTTTCGTTTCAGGTCTTCCATTTTCTTTTTTTGTTTGTTTTAAAGAAAGAAACATGAAAAAAATTGTGAGATATAATAATGAGAAAAAGTCCGGGCGACAGAACCTTTTGCCACTGATATATTCTTGGATTTACAATGGGCACGCTTGGTTGGGCTGGCCAATCAGTGTGCTCGTTTTTGAATATTAATAGCCAGTCATTGTATAGTTGTTAATATTCATATATGTAGCACATTTATAAAACAGAAATTATGTACTTATCCTAACATTGTATTCTGGTCATCCTTAATCTAGCCTCTTTGACTAGCAGGAAGTTGGCCACAAGGCAGATCCAATCTGGCAGTCCTATCTCTTCCCTAAGTGTTCAAGCTTCAACCTCCCTTAATGCATCAGTTCCCCGCCCTACTTCAGGTAAAAGTCTGCCACTATTTTCCAAGTGAAATAGGTGCCAAGGGAATAATGGAATGAAACAATGAGACATGGACATGATTCAAGTCAGGTCTATTAGAGTCATTTAGTTAAAAAACTGTGACAATTTGGAAGGAGAGCGAGTTGTCAAAGTAGACAGACTAGTGAAGAAAAGGATCCAACATTATGGTAACTACATAACTTCTGTATCCTATATTATCCTGTCCATCTGCTTTGGCTAATGGAACATGATCCCAGTCAGTACAAATGTCCTGTAATAATTAGTCTGTGTGCCTACTAGGGAGAATAACATCTTGGATCTTTTCCTTACAAATACGGGAGCATCTTGCAGGTCCAACTACAAAGCAATCTTGCTCAAAAAAAACATGAAACCAGAGATCCCTTCCTCCTAGGGTACCTTTAGAAATTTCTTTAAAGCAAACTACCTACTCCTGAGTGATACGAGATTGGCAAGCTTCAAATCCCCACCAAACCCAGCTAACTCCACTGAATACAAAGAAATGTACACTATCACACTATACCAGCATGTAAACAGCTGTATAGATGCTGCTGCACCACATAGCAACAAGTGCAGGACAAACCCCAGAAACAAACCTGCATGGCAGAACCATAGTATAAACAACTTTTATAATAAAAGTACACAATTTTGACCAAAAGTAAGAAGAGTAATTTCCATACTGTTAGAGCCCTTGTCACTGAAATAAACAAACAAATCAGGAGCTTACTAAAATCCACCAAAGCTAAGTTTGAGGCTACCCAAGCCAAAGATAACCACAAGGCATTTTTTAGTTATGTTTGTACCTCAAAAGCACAACACAGCAATGGACTCAGCTGATTGTGAATGATGTTCGCTGCACTGAGGTTGAAGACAGGAAGTGACCAATAAATTTAGTGCAAACTTCACCCCCTCTTCCCTCCATCTACTCCTCAAGATATACCTGAAACTTACTCACCTCCAGCTATCACACAAGACCAAGTTAGCAAGACTCGTCAGGCCAGTCACTGAATGTAATGCCTACTTTTGCATGTATCTATCCAGACATATGCAACAAATGGAACGCCCACACAGATACCTTACTAAGGATACAAGGCCTAAACAACATCTCCTACGAGGACTAGCTCAGAGCTCTGTCACTATTCTTGGTATCCTACAGACTGCTAGGAGGTGACCTGTGCATGACTTACAAGGTATCCTCTGACCCATTACTGATGGATTTATTGCACATCGACAAGTCAAATGGCATCAGAAATGCTCATTCTAGGGTTCAAAACATCTGCATCAACAACAGAATGGTTTGGAGGGACAGGTACTTTTTACAGAGGATAATGCTACTATGGAACAGACTTCTCATCCACATAAAACAAAGTTGATCCTTGTACATTTTCAAGCGCAACAGAAAATTTACCCCAAGACTGCCCTATATATTATGAATAAACAGATGCACCTCCTAAATGCTTTATCTCATCCATGGGTCCCCTCAAATTATCTACGCTATGATCCCAGTTATTCTCATTAGGGGGTAATATATAATTATCAACCATGGGCTGGTAAGACCATTCGCTAACCAAATGGGATAGGTTAATTCGAACACAAAAAGGAAAACTGACTAGGCTTACAATGACCCACAAGGACAGTTAGCCTAGTACTTAGCTATAATGCTAGGAAAGGAATCACGATAGGATGCCCTTGAGGAAAATTATTTCCAGATCTCGATCTTCCTTTGGAACAATGTCCAATTTGTAATGTATAGAAGAGGTATGTAATGCAGCTCAACTTCCTACTGCACAAATATCACTTACTAAAAACTTTCTGAAGAAGGTTGGGGATGGTGTTACTGACCTGGTTGAGTAGGCTTTTAGCTTCACTGTTAAAGACTTATTTTTTTATTGGTATGCAAAGGTTTGCCACCTGGGCAAAGTTGTTTTCGATACCTTATGCCCTAGCGTAAACTGTGCTAAAGAAAAAAATGAATTTTTCCCAACAGATTTTGTACAGTACAAACAGAAATGTAATTATGAGCATCCAAGATGTAAAGTAGAAATTCTCTCTCTCTTTTTTTTTTTTTAGAGTAGTTAAGAAAAAATAAGTAAATAGACTGGTTCAGGTTGGACTCCAAAGTAACTCTGGTGATGAAGGATGGGTTAGTTCTTAGTGAAACACTGTGTGAAAGACTAGGTAAGGAGGTAAAAGAGCGTATGTAACTCTTCTATTCTTGTAGTGCAGTCAAGTTCCCCAAAGAATAATGTCTTCTATGAGAAGAACTTCAAATCGCCAGAAAAGGCCAGTTCAAAGAACAAGTGAGTTAATACCTCAAACAGGAAATTCAGGCTGCATGGAGTCTTTGCTGAGGGGATGTAGAAGGAAAGTGTCCTTTAAAAAAGCTATACATAATCTCTGAGCTACAAGGGAAGATGACAGAAAAGCTGTATGAAAGTTGAAGATGGTGGCCAAATGTATTTTGATTACTGAATAACTCAAGCATGCATTAAACAAGGAGGAAAAGAACTGCGGAAATGAGGAAATACTGGCAGACATGATGTCCAGACCTCAGCTAGAGGCACAAATGAACAAATCTTTTACACTTGTTTTGTAGATTTCTTGAGTGGAATCTTTCTGAGAAGCCAAAAGAATCTTAACTATTCTATCAGGAATAGCAAGATCAGTAGCCATAGCAAGAATTGGAGAATCCGTGCAGTCAACTGGGGGAGTGGCTGTCCAGGTGAAATTCACCAGATGGGTGGGACAGATCATCTGGTTACAGATGCAAAAGCCATGGCTGCTTCTTGAGATAAGCCCGTAACAAAGGGAACCATACTTGTCTGGGCTAGAAAGGGACTCTGAGGATAAAAGAGGCCTTGCACAGATAGGCATACTGCATAAACATTTAAATCAAGGGAGGAGGAGAAAAACCATAACAAAGTATGGAAGGCCAGTGACAGAAAAGAGTGTCCCTCGGTGACTGACCCTGTGAAGAGATGAAAGCAAAGTAGCTGCTGCATTTGATTTTTTGATGGGGAAACAAACAGGATACAGCAAGGCTGTTTGCAATAGTGAAAAATGTGTTTGCTGCCCTACTGCTGGACTGAGGACTACTTATAAGGCAACAGATTGCATCTGCTGAGACTGTCCTCAATATAGTTGATCCCTCCCAGGATATGCGATGCTGTCAGAAAATGCAAATCCTGAGATACACATTGCTATTAGAAAACACAAAGAAGACTCGCCCACTAACACACCTATACATCCTGTTTCTGACTTGTACGTTGATGTGCTACTACTGACATGTCTAAATGAATCAGGACAACACCAAAATGAAGACAGCCCTGAAGGACCTAAAAGCTAGAAAGACTGTCCTCCTGTCTAGGATGTTGATGTGAAGACTGTCCTCTCTGTCCACATTCTTTGGAGAATTCTCCACTCAAAATGCCCCAAGTCTGAGAGAGAAGACATGTGCGGTAACCATGGTTCTGGGGAGCAGAAGGGTGAAAGGAATTCCCAGTGGGAGAGTCTAGCCTCAATTTTAGATGCTGTCTGCAAACTGGAGCACTCATGGTGTCTAATAAAAGGCACTCATCTAAAGACACTCATGAGGAATAAGCAACCATTAGTCAGAGCTTTTAGTATAAGCGATGCTGGGACAGAACAGTGAGACAAGAGTTGATATCGCTGTTCTTAGGAACAGCAACATTTCTTCTGTTAACTTGATGATACAGGATCTTGTATCCAAATGGAAATGTATGAAGACCAATGACTTAGAAGGTTGTAGTTGAGACATTTTCATATTACCAGACATACCAAAGGACAAGTACAAGTGAAGCAAGTAATCTCTGCCAGACAGAAGGGACTCCCCTGCTGCTGCAGCTAGCAACCAACAACCCAGATGTGGGAATATATGTTCACAGGTTCATATGCAAATACTAAATAATCAGTCTACAGACTATTACAAGCTTAGCCAAAAACCAGAAGCCAAAATCAAATCCTATACCTTATGTCTATGAGATAAAGACCTTAACCATTACAATCTTTCCTTCAAAACAATGAAACTTGGATTTGAGCACATACATGCAAAGCACAATGGATTAGCAGTCATTCACCTAGGCCCCTCAGCCATCTCATCTATTCCCTTGAGTTTCATATGAGCTGCGACTACCAACATGCACTTGAACATACAGATGGCTGTGATGAGAACAAAGGGCAAGGCAGAGAATTGGTGGTGAGTGGCTCACAGACATTAATTAAAGGTACCTCCTGGATGACTTTTTATGTGGAGGTAAGCATTCTGAAGATCCTTGGAGCACACCCAGTCATTTATCTAAAGACAAGGTAAAATGGATTGCATTTTGACCATCCAAAATTGGATGTTTTTAACTTACTGATTAGGCCGCTGAGAACCAGTACTGGCCTGAAGTCCTTTATTTTTTCTGGACCTATGAATCTGGACTAAACCCCCAGATCCTGTCGGATCCTGTGACCCTCTTCATAGGTCATTTATTAAGAAAGTAATTATTTCTTTTTTCTTCTGTAACGTCAGGCTCCTACCATACCCTCCCCAATACTATGTGCATCATGAGGCCCAGTGGAGGGTTCTACCCAGGATGAGTCAGACCCAAAGGCTTCAAATAACACCTCCACATCCTAGAAAGAGGAATGGTCTGAAGGCCAGGTTCCTCTCTCGTTCATTAATTCAAGGACCTCACCAAACATGGCACCCTTAAGAGGAGAACGATGGGAATATTTCCTTTCGTTCAGGTTGGTGTCAGGGACTCCATCAAAGAGTCAATGAACCTCATTTTGCATGTTTCTGGATGATCTAGTAGAGAGTCATCCAAATTTCCAGAAGCTCTACATGAACCTCCTGATGAGGTTGGGCAAAGCTCTGCTTTGCCCTTGGGAAAGGCAAAAACAAGAAGAACATACTGAAGGGTGCCATATGGTGCAGTTGAGGTTGATGAAGCATCTGTGGTCTTTCCTGCAGTGGAAGCAAACATCCTCTCAAAAAAGACCAATCCTGAGTCGATTGGCACTGAACCTCCAAAGTGATGCTGTATTGGTCTTCAACAAAGTGAATGTCAATGGTACTGAGAATGGAGACACTGACACCTAGAAACTGAATAACTCTATCATTGAGATTGGAGACAAAACCTCAGATGCCATGGACCCAGACACTGAAAAACATGCCGAATAAGTTGGAGCTGGAAACAGTGTTGAAGACTCAGCAATGTGGATCTAGCCCAGACTCCATCAACTACAAGGCTCTCAGAGTCACATGACTCTAATGAACAAAACTCAGTGCAGAGAAATCCAAAATAGCTGGAATCTGAGAGGCAAGGAAAGAGACATTAACTCCAACACCACCATTACTTGTGCATATAAAATACTGCACTATAACTATAGGAAAAAAAACAAAGGAAGTTAGAAAGGATTAGAAATTGAGACTGGATAAGCAAATCACAAAAGCAATGGGATGCTAAATATGTATATAAAGTCTAGAAGATTTAGGATTGGTGATTGGAAGTGTTTGCCTAGGCACTTTTTATACGTCAAGCAGACTCCAAAGAATTTTTCCACAGGTAGATTGCAAATGCTGGAGGTATGATGCGATAGAAAGAGGTAAAGGAGGACATACTTTTTGGGACTGTAATAAGTTAGTAGACTTTAAAAACTCTCTGCAGATTACTCCATCAGAAATACTGGGTGAGCAAACTGGTTTAACTAAGGAAGTTATTTTCTGAGCCGTGATACAAGATCTTAACTGCCTAGACATATTAAGGCACTGCTGCGTTTAATTCTGGTGGCTGCCAAATAAGCATTTAATACAAAATGTAAATCAAAGTCTAAAAAATTGCATTAGAAATAGTGACTACAATAACAGAGATAAAATAACTGAAAGTGGGATCTGTAGAAAAGGGTAGGAGCAAATTACATAGAAAAAATGGGCATTATGGACAAAATGCATGGGGAATAATGTTTCGGTTGAGGAATGAGGTTAGGAAAGACAGAATCTTTAGAAAAGGATAGGAGCAAATTACATAGAAAAAATGGGATCTGTGTGAACAATACATGCAGAATAATGTTCTGGTGGAATGAGGCAGGAATTGAAGGAGCTATGTAATGTTCAATTGACAATGACTGTACAGAAGATTTTATGTGATATATAATGTTTGCAACTGAAAATGCGAACATGGGTTGTTTTCATTTATATAAATGTATGCTTGCCTATGTCATAAGTGATAATTCAGTAAAGATATTTTTCGTTTAAAAATAGGACTCCAAAACAACATGCCAAAATATGGAAAAGGGAAGGAAATGATGGATCAACCCATTCCACCCTTGCAACTTAGGGGATGTGATTAAACCTATTTCAATTTGTGCAAACAGCCTCATCATCCTGTCCTACTCTAACTCAAAGGAGGTCCCGTAAAGACCTAGTAGACCTGATGGAGGAAGGAGATGGTAAGCAAAAGGGAAGGAACATGGAGAGCTCTTGTTTTGATGAGCAGCTGCTGGATGGTCGTTTTGGAAATCTGTCAGAAATAATCATAGTCTCCATGCAGGAGGTGCCTGGCACCAAAGAAATAGTCCATACAGAGAATGTCAGTACTGGAAGTGGTTGTGGAGGTCCATATAAGGAGTTTTTGTCAATAGGGAGAAAAAGGCTTTCCTTTTTCTTTTTTCCCCTTTCCTTTTCTTTCTGTCTCTCCTTCTCAACATATTTGTGTATGATGCATGGACGTAATTTGTCTCCCGATACAGTGTATGTGCGTACATTTGCATGAGATGCATGGGTATAATTTGTCTCCTTCTGATACAGTGTATGCAAACACATTTGTGCACAATACATGGATGTACTTTTTCTAATTCTGATACACCGTACGCACGAACATTTGTGTATGTGCGCTTGTGTACAATGTGTGGATGCAATTTATTATTTCCTGATGATACAGTGCACGTTCATATATTCATATACAATGTATGGGTGTAACTTATTCTCTCCTGCTGATATAGTGCATGTATGTTTGTGTACAATGTATGAATGTAATTTTTTTCTAGCTGACAGAGTGTATGTACATACTTCTGTGTACAATGTATAGATGTGATTTACAGATGTAAACACCAGACCTTCATCACGGGGTAGAACCACTGCTACTGCTGTGGTTTCATAATCTGGCATAATGCAGTTTCAAATGTTTAATATTTTTTCCTGAACTAGATTTACATCTTTAAAAAAAATATATAGATGCACTATCTGTGTTAAGCAGCACTCACCGATTTACTTCTAACCAGTGATGCATAGTCACTCAATACAGAAGGGCAACCTACCATTGCAGAGTTACAGTTATCTGTAAATGTGTCATGCAAGAAATGTAAACTAACAAGATTGCAGGCATTGTTCTTCAACCATATGTAGGACAGCTCTATTTTATTACATGCAACCAAAGCAGATGTGGGCTACATAAGCAAGCAAGCAACCAGAAACTAGAAGGAGAAACTCAAAATAATTAAAACTCTGAACAAATGGGTAGAAAAGTTAATTTAGCCTGTGAATCAGCCATATGTTTAGGCTACTGCAGACCACCTTAAGTATTTCAGTTCCTCAAATTGTCCCCATATCCAAATGAACTAGAGTTATGGTAAGAAAGATTTTTAATGATCTACCACCTATCACTCATTTTCTTGCAACTAATGCGCAATGAAGTCAATGAGATGCACTCATGTTTTCATGTGTTAGAACTTCTCCTGCTATCTTGCTACACACTCCTGACTAGGTCCCCTGATCTCCACTAGTGCCCAAGTGTGACAATAACACTAACCTAAACCTAACAGGAGGGTTAATGCATAATAATTCATATTACAGAGACCGTAATATGCAGTAATAATGCATACTACTATCTCTGTGTTCACACACTGAAAATGAATTGTCAGAAAGACAGCTTATCATACCCACTTTTTATAAGACAGGTTTCTGAAAAGGCATAATCCCTATAGAATATCTGTATAACAAATCTCAGTGTTTTTGCATAACTACATTACCCAAACTGTGATTTGAATAGCAGTAAATACAGCACAATAACATCCACTTTTGTATACTCTGGACACGATTCTCACTGTGGAGAAAATATGTAGAAAAATGCTGCCTGAATCATTAGAGAGTAATGCTAGACTACAGTGAACAATGGATGAAAAGAAATAATGGGACACAGCTAATGTAAGCCAGCAAATGTCCTGTATCCCATGGCACGGCAAGGCACACAGCTGGGCACTGCCAGAGACATACAAAGCTGATGTGTGTCGAACAGCAGTTTTTATTCCTAAAAAGAAGCCTGCTTTTTATGTTTAAAGGAAACAAGTAAAAATAAATAAGGAAAATTCAGTTTCTACTTCAGGTTTCTGAAAATTAACAGCAAAGAGCAACAGTATGGTTTGTACTTACAAAACAGATAATCTGGTGACTAAATGCATACCTGAATGCTGCAATTTTCTGAACATGAACATTAACTTGGAGTCTCTTAGCAGCCCTTATCAGGATCCCTGTTAACTAGGAAAGAAAGAAACAAAGAAAAACATAAATAAACTATAATGTACAAGAACATCACCATTAGCACAGAACTGGTTCCAACATCAGACTAAACACAATGCAATGGCCCAAGTAGCTCTTAGCAAATAACCCTAAAGCACCTGTGGGGAGAGTCAACTCATCCTACTTAACTCTTGCCTTCTTCCTCGCCCAAACAGACTTCTCTTTACTAATCATCATCTGCAATTTCTCTTCTGGTTGACTTTTTTAGAATGCTTTTAATTGAAATTGGCTTTGTGGCTCTGTCCCTCTGTGGTTCTATCTTGCTAAGCCAGTTTAAATAAAAAGCACTGTAAGAATGACAGAGGGACAACAGTTTAGTCCAAGTAAAATATTGTCCCTTGGTCATTAGCAATACAATAAACACACACTCGTGCACACACACACCAGATCCATTCACAATAACATAGACATATACAGACAAGCGCACACAACAGACTCTTCCATCTCCCTACATCAATTCCTCCACACACACACACACACACACACACACACACACACACACACACACACACACACACACACACCACGAGTGGCTTTAAGTGAAAACACAGACACGCACACACAAACTCTTGCAGCTCCCTACATCATTTCTTACACACACACACTGCATTTCACTGGTATATGTGTTCTATACTCGACTGAAATTGATTTCTCAAATTTGCAAGGATTAACTACAAGCCCTGTCTGTCCCTGTCTTTAATGCAGCCATTCCATCATACGTGATGTCACTGACATTCTTGTACTTGCTGTTGTGTGATCAGCGGAAAACATTCTAAACATGGTATTGGGGTGAACCTTTAGGTGTATTTCAAGTTTCTGACAGTCTTCAGACTTTGTGTTAATATCTCCTAGTGTATATGGTGCTGGGTGTCTAAACTGACACCATCTGCTTGCCTATTAGCTGACTGGCAGAAGAATACGAGGTGCATAATCATTGCCACTAGGCAAGATCTGTACCACTCTTTGGGGGAATTATATAGTGATTAAGCCTTAACCTTTAAAGTGAAACTTGCATTTCCATTCACCACAGTCTCTTCTAAGAATTAAGGCTGAATGTTTACAAAGTGGTCGAGCAATATCAGCATCAATTTCTTAGAACAGATTAAAAAACAAAGGATGTTGCAGGTCTTTAATGCTAGGGTGTTGGTTTAATGTAGACAAAAGTTATTCCATTAGATAGCAACATCAGTTAATAACTTTTTAACGTATACTGAAACACAACTAGCCTACATTTAGATCTATACTGTTACAGGATAACGAGTCTGACTCTATTTTAAACTAATGGCAGAGGAACAATATTTTACTTAAAGATAAAAATAATGGGAGATAGAATTTTTTAGTCTAAAAAAAATAGTGGCCCTCTGTCATTAGCGAAACAATTAATATTTAATATTTAATAATAATTACATTAATATTTTACTTAAAGACTAAAAAGTACAAAAATGTATATATAAAAAGATTTTTTAATAAAGAATTCTTTTTATTTTTTTAAAGTAAAAAAATAAGGAAAAAAAATGAAAACTATACAAAAGAAACACAGAAAAGACAATTTCTGAAAAGCAGTTGAGGTTGGTTTTGCCAATTTCTAGTACTACTTCTGGCCTTGAATGCTTTTCTGAAATCAGCATGTTTCTTTTGCAAAGTTTTCACTCATTTTCCTTATTTTTTTACTTTTTAGCGCGACTCAATAAAAATAATTTTCTTTTAATATTTTTATACTTTATTTCAATTTGATAACCGGGAAAGTGGACTGACTGACATACCCTTTTCAGCCATGACCCAGGCACCATGGTGCAAGACACTAACAGAAAATTATACAAAGATTAACAAATACATATAGTTGTACAGTACACTAATAAGGTAGAGAGAATACTTTTGCATGTTATTTACATTACATACAATTTAGGTATGTATTCAACCAAGGGTCATCTGTTGAAAGTATATCTTTTATTAGTAAGATGTGGCTACACCATGAGCTGCAAAGATTAGCCATTGTCAAAGTATTATTAGCATATGGAGTCCTTTAACAGTTGTTCTTTCAGTTTGTTTTGATAAAAAAAAATATGCCTGCCCTGTGTATAAGAATAAAGATTACTTTCTGTTCTGGCTTGGCAACCTCCCACCACAACCAATGCCAAAGGTCAACTCTTCTTACTGTGTCACAGCCCATACCTTGTGTGTGTTCCAATCCTTCTCACCACCATTTTTCACCCTTTCTGTAAATGTGTTCATCCCTTGTCATCCCTACTGCATGCGTTTGCATAGATTCATTTTAAGCTTGCTACCAAAAATTCACAGAGAAACTTAACCACAACACCCCTTGGTACTGAAAGTATATTAGTTACCCCCAACTATGAAGTTTTTTTAAATATACCTCATACATGAATTTATATTTTCATATCCAATTGTTAAATGTAGTTTTGAAAGAAGACAGGGTGTTATTCTGTTTGATTTGTAGATGATGCTTTTATTCCAAAAGGCAGAGAATAGTCTGGGTTACAAACTTGTTATGAGAGCACGTGTCACTGATCTTGCAGAAGTTAAGCTCTTTGGTGTAAGCTAGAACATTGGTTCTGCAATGGTGGAAGAGGCCAAAAAGATTAGGAAATTCCAGTGCTTGAAAACCAAAGCACATCATCTCTCAGAAGTGAAAGAGTACAGGGACAGGGCTTTTAGTTTTTCAGAGAAGATTAAATTGCTTAGTTTTTCTGTATTGTTTGATCCCCACACACACTCTCATCCTGCATCTACATATCCTGTTTTTCCTTTGTTTTCTCTCATATCTCTTATCTATTCTCTGCTTAAAAAATGTTTAGATCCTCTTCGAAAAAGTAACCTACCTTCCCACCCTCATGCATTGCGATCTCACAGAGATTCTTCTTGTGTTTTCCACTGTTTACTGTCTATACCTTCCTACTCTTCCATACCCCCTTTATCACCTCTTTATGATGCTGATCTGAGTGGTCAAATGTATTTGACCCTTCCCAAATGAGAAAACACAGACTTTTATGAGATGTTTATCATGGTGCTTTCTGCACTCTGCCCCAAGTGCATTTCATGTTGTAACATGGTGTGTATCCAATTTCCAAACAGAACATGAAGCTCCCTGCTACTGAGTTGGGTGTAAATGAGGGTTCTCCTCACATACCAGATATTGCAGGTTACACTGCTGAACTACATATCTCAATAGCTGCTTAGTTTAGTCTGTGTGATAACTTTGGTGCTCACTACATCATGCAAAAGCAACAAAACACTGATCAGCTATGCATCACACAAAACTTGTACAGCTATAACTAGCCATGCTGCACAGCCTATGCATAGTTGCTGTGCAATCATTCCTTAAAATAGTAACTTGACTGAGATTCTTATATTTTATGTAAGACTTCTTAGCATCAAAGCAGACTTCCTTATACTTTCTTCCATAACTTCGGTGAGGAAAAGCATAAGAACTGTACTGGAGTGTGTGTTACAGTAGGGTGTAAGTCTTGCATGATGAATCACAAAACATTTTTCTTTGGCACAAATAAACGTTGGGGATGGCAGGCATAACACACAACCTCTTTCCTTGTGGATCAAGAACATCACCACAAATAATCAAGGACTAAGGCACTAAATCAGTGACAGATTGACTAATTACTAGCAGTACTGACTTAGAAAGCTGATAGGATAAAATAACTTGAATTAACATGTATTTTCTGAATTAAAAGAAACCAGTAAAAATATGATGACTGTTACTTGCTCACTCTGACCTTTTCTTAGAAAAACAGTAATGGAAATTCTTGAAGGTATCATGACATGTACATCTCCATGTATATGCCACTGTCACCTTTCGTTATTCGGCAAAGAAGACATTCAGCACCACAAAGGACTGGCTCCACGGTCATGCAGAATGCTAATGAGGCAGTCTGGGGAGTGGCACATGCTAATTAGTCATGTGGTCTCTCTTCCAGCATCATCTCCGGGAAGGCAGCTACACATTGTGCAATTCAAGAAATTGCTCAGCCTTGTAAATCAACACAGATAGTCCCACCACACTGCAGTACTCAATGCAGCCAAAAAGACATTTTCAACTAACTACCGCTACTGTAGTATAGGGATCATAGAGGTGTGGGCCACTAAACAGCGAAAATTCATCCTTTAAGTGCCTTAATGGCACTGACATCATTAAGGAATCTGGGGGATCACTAGAAAAGAGGGGTACATGTTAGTTAAGTGCTTTAATGACAGCAACATCAGTAAAGTAATCATGGGATCAGGGGAAAACTAAACACCAGGGTATAAAGGAACAAACAATTACAGTGATCAAGGGTGGGTGTGGGGGGGACGAGCCACTGGGGGCATATTAGATATGAGCTGTAATGGTACTAAAGCTGATGTGTGTTTAATATTTGTGTTATGTGTAATTTAGTGCTTGGGAGTGTGAATGGGGGGGGGGGATGTCTACATTTACAGCAGTCTACTACTGCAACATGCAGATCAGTAATGATATGCACATTGCAGTAGTAACTGCAATTCAGAGACCTGCAAATTAACTGATAATGAGGTCTTGCGTCATCACGGCCAGCATAGCTCAGATTCGTAAAATACTGTGCTGTGAGAGTGGGTCCTTTCTACTGTGATCCGTAAAACTCTCGCTAAGACCTTTAATGAATTCCCAGGAATGCTTTAAAAATCAGATTTTAGGAATAATCTGGTTATGCTGTCACTTAACTTTGCTAACATTAACTTGCATATGCAAAATACTATTTTCTTTGTACTGTTTTATTGTTTCTCCTCTGGCGTCTGAGTCATGGCTAAAAGGGCTACTTGACCAGGACTCATACTTGGCTAGCAAACTGCAATAAATAAAAGTTCAGCTTCTTTGTGATCCTTTCAGGATAGTGGATATTGACACTGTAAGCTAAGCTTAAGTTGCTGTGTTTTATACCACTCCATTAACTGGCCAAACCTCTCTCACTTTTTTCACCAGCCCCATTTAGGTACGCAAGCATGTTGCAGCCCTGTCTCATTTATTTTTTTTTTCCTTTCAAGACCATCTGCAATATTACTTTTGTATTTGTCTGTTAACTGGGTGGTTACAGCAAGATTACCATGGATGTCCATTCTATAGATGAGTCATTCAAACACAGCAAACAGCAGAGCTAAATGGCATACCTAATATCTTGCTAGACAGAAACATTTGGTGGCAATTAAATAAATGCACTATCTAAATAACAAAAATATAGTATTTCTACAAATTATGAGGTTAAAGGACTATTAGTGCAAAAAATCAAGAATTTATTACATAGTCCAAAACCGATCAGTGTGGATGCCTTTCACTAATCTATCCTTGACCACTGCTACTATTCTCAGTACCCATTACCAACATAATAAGAAGTAACTAACTTGAAGTGTAAATATATTTTTAGGGGGGGTGTACCCCCACCTGCTGAACACTGATCTGCCTCTTGGACACTCATTCATTCCCCAGCTCCACTGTGGTGGGAAACATCCATCCACGAAGGGCAGACATGACAGCTGTCTGTGCCTTTGCTGGCATTCCAGATATGTTTTATTATGATTGGATGAACAACTGCCTTGGTGGTAATATGAGCACATATCACAAGGACTGCCTATGCCTCCGCTGCCTATGCATGCACTCTCCTCCCAATGTGTTTACAAGGATTACTGTCACTGGCTTAGTCAATCCTCCCCTGCATCTTGCTACTTCTGCCCTCCTATGGAAACTGTGTCATCCGAACAGTGGCTCATAGATGATTACTAGGCTAGCTGCCATTAAAGGCCATTTTCAGCCTGGCCAATTTTCCTTCAAAGGTATGAATCAAAACCTGTACCTTGTGTCTATAAGGCAAATACCTTAACCATTACTCCAATCCTCCAACCCCAAAATATCAGACTTATCTGTGCAAGTCATGCAGAACAAACATCCTTTCTCAAGTCTGCTCTTAAGAACTAGAGCCACTAATCAATCTCAGGTCACCTGGACCATGGCCTTGGCATTTTCACTCCACACAACAAATTCTCATTAGTGTGAACACAAGGTTACTATAGTTTGCACGGACAAACTCAGCATGGGGAGAAACAGGATGAGCTCTAAAATTCTGTTCAGACATAGAACTCTCTACCTGTAGCAGAGATCTCTTGAACTTATGACTGCAACAAAGACTTACCTGAAGATCATCATCTAATTACAATTACTACCACTACCAAGTTCTACTGGTCAAGTACTATTACAAACATCCTACTGAGCTAATCAGGCTTATTGCTGTATCCAAACCCTCTGATTCAGAAAAAGTGCAGTGAATTTGTACCAGTGACATAAAGGGATAAGCCTGGACTAAAGCCCAGGTGACCCAAGTTTAATTAGTGCCTTCGGAAACTAACAGAGTAACAAGGAGGATGTCCATGTCTTTCCTGAGGGAAGAGACAGTTATGGCCATCACTCTGTAAGCAGTGGTGGAGCTGGGACTTGGCAGTATTGATGCCAGGCTTGGAAGCAGAGGGAGCTGGGTAGGCATGTCTACCCTATAGATGGGGTGAGACAAGTGATCAGGGTGACTTGTCATAATCCGACCTAGTCTAGCGTTATAGTGTTACCACAGAGAGGGGATCAGGGAGTTAGGCCAACAGAAAAGTCCTTCTTTAGATGAATGACTGCACATCTGTTGAGCCCTTCTCACCTGCTTGCCCAACAGGAAGGGGACCTCCTCAGCACAGGACCTCCCAAAAGGGAGAATCTCTGGGTGACCTGAACTGCAGTTATGTGCTGAGATGGAGGCACTGAGTTGGAAGACAGGACTTGATGGGCAGTCATTGAATGGCAAAAATAAAAAAAAAAAAAGAAAAAGTATCATGACACACTGCATATCATGCTAAAACTCAGAATGTTCAGAAATGCTCTTTATGTTTTTCCTTATGTAATTTCAGGGGTGGGAGGACAGTTTGCTCTTTCAATAGTATACATAGAAATACCTGTACATGGCAGAAGGGTTTATGTTTCTGAAGGATTGTGGCTATGCCTGGATCCTATACTGCATAAAGGCAGACAAAATAGTTATATGTTCCATATGCTCCTGCACATTTTGTTCTGGTTACATTTCTTTTTGTTCTAGAAGTAAAATAGTCCAGGCTTACCTGACACTGAGGAGTGATGGCCTCACTTCAGTACCTTTGCCGATATGGGAACTGTTACCATTAGATTACAGCATATCAACTTTATGCAGTGTATGTTTGTTACTAAGAAAACAGGCAAGCGTCACTACAAAAAGGTAATGAAACTGCAAACAATGCATGGCAAAATTAAAGGGAACAGAGCATCAGTATGACAATACACATTTCTATGAAGGGTGTGATTTGTCAGTCTCAAAGCTACATGGCGGAATCTCCTTTCCACTGAAGCACAAGTGTCCTTAGAGGTAATTATAACATAATTCAGAAGTACAGAAGCCAAAGATTCTTGCAAAGGAAATTGTATGTAAAATACAAAAAAAAATGCAAAATGTGTGTGAATGTAGTTTCAGACTGTCTTCCAAAAAGTACAGTTGTGTACACTTACCATAAATCTAGATGTTCGAGGGTATTCACTGTTGCAGTCATCACATTTGGGTTATCTGCCTGGAGGTAGCCCTCAGCTGGCCTGAATACCAGAGTCTTCGGATTTCTGCATCGGATGCTGTTGCTTCTTCCATGCCTTCAAGTCGTCAGGGGATATAAAACATGCAGCCAATGCCATTACATCAGTTTTTCTTGCCCCAGATGTCAGATGCCCCCACAATAGGAAGCAATTACATGATATGGTACCTCTCCATCAAAAAGCAAATACACAAGATAAAATATATGCCAAACAAAAAAAAAAAGGTAGAGCCAAGAGAAGTCAGGCGGCTGGAGGGAGGGTAACCAGGACTGCAACAGTGAATACACTCGAACATCTACATTTATGGTAAGTGTACACAACTGTACTATGTTCTTCATGTTTCACTGTTGCAGTCATCATATTTGGGTCGATTCCCAAAGCTAAGGGAGGGAGGAGGTAGTTAAAGAGTATTAGGGCCAGCAATTAAGCCAAATCCAGCTCTGGATTTAGAAAAGATAAGCAGGTGGTAATGCTTGGTGAAGGTATGTACAGAGCTCCAGGTAGCAGCTTCCAGGATGTCCCTGGTAGCGACTCCTCTGTGAAATGCCATAGAGGTAGATGCAGCCCTGGTGGAATGTGATCTTATCCCCTGTGGGATAGGTTTTCCATGGTGCTTGTAGCAGAAATTAATGCAATGGGCTATCCATTTGGAAATGGTTTGCTTTGAAATGGCCTTCCCCTCTGCCCCTGCAGCAAAGCTAAGTAGCAACTGGTCAGATTTTCTGAGAGGCTTAGTCCTGTCCAAATAGAATCTAAGTTGTCTGTGCATGTCCAGAGAATGCAGTATCCGTTCCCCTTTATTTTGAGGATTAGGGAAAAAAGTAGGTAAATGAATGGGCTGGTTTAGGGCCACACTAGACACCATCTTGGGCATAAAGGATTATTAGTCCTGAGGGAAACCCTGTCCGCATGGAAAATTAAGGGTTCCACTGCCATGAGGGCATGTAATTCAGACACTCTTCTTGCTGAAGTGATGGCTAGAAGTAAGGCTGTTTTCCAAGAAAGGAATTTCAACTCTGTTATAGCAGCTGGTTCAAAGGGGGGGGGGGTGAGTTTTTCCAATACAAAGTTAAGGTCCCAGGCTGGAGTGGGAGCTCTCCTGGGGAGTCTTACATTTTTGGCCCCTCTAAGGAATTGTTTTAGCAAGGGGTGAGAGAAGAGGGGTGGGCTCAGTATTATAATGTGCTGAAATGGCAGAGGCATGAATCTTAATTAACGAGAAAGATTGGCCCTTGTGGAGGATTTCTGTTAAATAATCTAGAATATGAGGTAAGCTGAGCACCGTTGTGCCTATCCCCTGAGCCTGGCTCCAAGAACAGTATCTTTTCCACTTTTCAGAATAGGATTTTCTAGTACTAGGCCTCCTTGCCTCCAGAATGACATCCAGTACCTGCTTACTGAGGGATGCTATTAGCCAGGCTGCAGGGTTCAGCGTTTGAAGCTGAGGGTGCAGAATCTGGACCGCCTGCTGGGCCAGCAGGGAAGGGGTCTGAGGCAGGTGCCATAGCTGTAGCAGTGTCAGACTGTGCAAGAGGGGGTACCAGTGCTGGCGTGGCCAGTCTGGTGCAATCAGTATTGTCCTTGGCTTGTCCTGCTTGATCTTTAGTAGAACCTTTGAGAGGAGAGGCAGAGAGGGGAAGGCATAAACTGAGAGGCTTTCCCAGATAAAGGACAGCGCATCCACTTTCCAAGCTTGACTGTGGGGAGCTCTGATGTTTGTTCAACTGGTAGTTCTGAGGGGAAGCAAACAGGTCTACCTCTGGGGTCCCCTAATTGTTCCTCAAGAGGTTGAATATTTTGGGTTCTAGTTTCCATTTGTGTGGGTCCATGAGATTTCTGCTCAAATCATCTGCTTGGCAGGAACTGGGTTTGTAGGTGCACTTGGTAGTTCAAGGTTGTGTTCCACTGAGCCATGGCTAATCTGCATAGAGGGTAGCAGTGGGTCCTCCCTGCTTGTTTATGTACCACATAACTGTGTTGTCTGTCTTTACCAATAGTTGTCCTGGAAGAATAAGGTCTTTGAAGGCTATCAGAGCATTCTGTACAGCTAGCATTTCTATTTGATTGATATGCAGGTGCATATGTCTCGGGTTCCATTTGCCCTGAATGCACTGCCATGCCATGTGAGCCCCCCATGCATAGTCTGATGCATAGAGGGGATAAATGTATCACCAAACACCATCATACTAGGTGACTTCAATTACCCTAATATAGACTGGGAACACTACTCAAGCCCAAACACCCTAGCCCAAAAGTTCCTGGAATTCATAAACTCAAATGCCATGGAACAACTAGTCACCATCCCCACAAGAGGAGATAACATACTTGATCTCATCATCACGAACATGGGAGCACAATGTTCAACACCGGAAGTATACCCCTCACTGGTGAGATCAGATCACAAACTAATCTCGCTGGAGGTCCTCATCCCACCCCACCTGAAATAAAAAAGACCACAGTAAAGAACTTCTCAAAAGCTGACTTCACACTTCTAAAGACTAGTGTGGTCTCCTTTCAGGCCCCGAGCCGGAAAACAATACTCAAGCCGCTGAATCACTTACAAACGCCTTCTACCAGCACCTGCAGGACTGCATGGATAAGGCAATCCCAAGCAAAACAAAGACTCTTTGTACCAAAGGCAAGCGTCCAGTCTGGTGGACCCCAGCCATAAACAAACTCTACAACAAAAGGAGGAAGCTACTACAAGATAGAGCAAAATCCTTAAAAGGTAAGACACCCTTGATCACTATAAGTAAAAAAAATAAGAGCTCTCATAAAATCATCCAAAGCAAACTTTGAGAAAAATAGCTAAAGACTCAAAAGACAATCATAAGGCCTTCTTTAGCTATGTTAGAAACCTAGGAGGAAACTCCCAGATATGCTCAGAACTAGTTCAAAATGATGTGAAGATTACTGATCCTACAGACATTGCCAACATACTGGCTGACAGGTTCAGTGCAAACTTCTCCCCCCCTCCCCTAAAGCAGAGATATCTATACCAAATGAGTGCAGCCCCCAAACATCTCCAGCGCCCAAGTGAGAACTGCTCTCTCCAAAGCAAAAACACAGCATCCATGGGACCCGATGGTGTCCCCGGCTGTGTGCTCCACGAACTCAATGAGGAATTAAACCCACAGCTAGGACAGCTGTTTAATCAAAGTCTTACCTCTGGATACGCACCCAGGAGTGGCGCACTGCAACTGTGGTCCCACTTCACAAAGGCGGTGCCTCCACAGACCCTGGAAATTACCGCCCATTAGCTTGACAAGCCTTATCTGCAAAGCCATGGAGAGGATCATAATGGACCTCATAAATAAAGACATAGGAATTTGCAGACTTTGGATCCAACCCAGTTTGGCTTTGTCAAAGGCAGATCATGCCTTTTAAACTTGGTTGACTTTTGAAACAGTCACCAAAGCCATTGATGAGGAAAGGCAGTCCATACAGCCTACCTCGATCTGGCTAAGGCCTTGATACAATACCCCACTCGGGTATCATTGAAAAACTCATCAGCTTAAATGTTAACCCATACATCACAAGATGGGTTGCAAACTGGCTGAGTGACAGAACCCACAGGGTCAGAGTTGCTGGCGCCATGTCAGACTCAAAGCCTGTCACAAGTGGTGTCCCACAGGGCTCAGTCCTGGGCCCACTCTTGTTTGGCATCTACTTTTCAAGTACAAGCAAACACAGGAGGGTTATGGCTGACAAAGTTTGCAGATGACTGCAAACTGGGCCATAGTAGAAAACACATCTGACACAGATATCCTTCAGAAGGGTCTCACAGAAGCGGATAACTGGTGCCAGAGCCACGGCCTAAAGTTAAATGCCAAAAAATGCATAGTCATACCCTTCGGGAAAAACAAGGTTACCCCTAGCTACCAAATAGGTGGCAATCCACTGAGCAAAGAAGAAGTTATCAGGGACCTGGGGACCCAGGTTGATAGTAGTCTGTCATTCGACACCCATGTAGCTAAAGTAGTTAGGAAGTCCTTCTACATTGCCCACCTTATCATGAAGGGATTCTCATCTAGATCAAGGGAGGTCATAGTCTCCCTTTACTCATCACTCATCAGACCAATGATTGAGTACAATGCCCCATTTGGAATGTATCTGACCCGACACTTGCAGCAGCTGGAGAGGCCACAAAAGTTCCTCACCAAAAGGATAAAGGGTCTCAAAATCTGTCCTATGCTGCCCGACTGAAAGAACTCCAGCTCTATTCAGTCGCTACCTTGCTCAGAGGTGACCTTTGCCTAACATACAAGGCCATGTCAAACCCAGATTTGATGAATATGCTTCACCTCAAAAATCTAGATCCATCAGAGCCACAAGGGCGGAGACTTAAACCTCGACACGGCTATTAATAGGACGTGCTGGAGGGATAGATTCATCACCCAAAGACTCCCTATGCTGTGGAACAAAATCCCGGTACATGTGAGGCAGAGCACCTCGCTGGCCTTGTTCAAGAGAAATCTTGACCAATGGATGGGAGATCGCAGATATACCCCAGGAATTACCTCAGTGTCACTGCTCGACAGAGGCACAGCAAAATAATGGGTATAGTTCCCCATACTAAAGGGGTGGCGTAAGCCACAAAACAATGGGCTAGGCTTATAAATGCCCTCGGGCAGATAGCCTAGTATGAACCTATGAACCTATGAACCTATGATGCGTCTGTTGTTAGGGTTTGGGTGGCAGGGTGTAGAGTGAAATGGAGTCCCTTGTTGTGGTAGCAGGCCTCTGCCCACCAAAGGAGCTGTGAACTTAGACAAGGAATGATAGGAATCATTGTTTCCAGGTCCTGAGAATGTTGACACCATAGACCTTTTACATACCATTGGAGTTTCCTCATATGCAGTCTTGCACATGGAATTAGCAGAATTCAAGAGGCTATGAACCCCAGAGCTTGCAGTATTTTCCTTGCAGATAGCTGGGTTTTTGTGGCCAGTAGTTTGAAGTAGGTTGTCAAATAAACTTGTTTCTCCAAAGTGAGGAATGCCATCTGGGAAGTTGTGTTCAAGCTTGCTCCCAGGAATACAATCTGTTGGCAGGGTACAAGGTGCGATTTCTTTTCGTTGATGGTGTACCCCAGTGAGGTTAGAAGTTTCTTTACAAATGCCAGGTGTTTTAATAGCAGGTCCTGGCTTTCTGCCTGAATCAGACAGTTATCCAAGTATGGGTAAATTTGAATATTTCTCTGCCTGCAAAATGCAATGGCTGGAGCTAGACACTTTGTGAACACCCTGGGTGCAGTAGATAAGCCAAAGGGAAGCATGGAGCCTGCCCTGAAATGCAGATATTGTCTGAAGGATTCTCTTATTGGGATGTGCAGGTAAGCTTCCTTTAAGTCTAGGGTTGCCAGCCAGGCATCCTTGGCTAGCATAGGAAGAAGTTGTTGAAGAGTTAGCATTTTGAATTTTGAAACCACCAGAAAGGTGTTGAGAATACAGAGGTCCAGAATAGGATGCCAGGAGTTTTCTTTTCTGGGCACCAGAAAAAGTCTTGAATAAAAACCTTGTCCCCTTTGTTCTGCTGGGATAGGTTGAATAGCCCTGATACTGAGAAGAGAGAGAACCTGCTGTTGAGCCTCCGCCCATTGATTTGGGTGCAGGTCTGGCCAACCACTTGGGGTTTGTAGTGTATGGAAGTGGAATTTGTATCCCCGGGAAACTATATTCAAAACCCATTTGCCCTGAGTAATGAGTTCCCAGTTTTTTGCATGCAGGACGAGCTTTCGTCCTAAGGGAGCAAGTAGTTGAGCAGGGCTTGGAAGGGTTAAGGTTAAGTCATTGTGCCATTTTTCCATGGGGGGGGGGTGGCTTACTACTCCCTGCTTTGGAAGTGGGAGCCCCCCACTGCTTAGATCTGTGCGTAGCCTGAGACTGAAGTCTTGGTGGTCTGTTGTTCCTGGGTTTGAACTGAGAAGGCCTGGAAGGGACTGGAAAGGACCAGTTCTTTGAAGGCCAATGCCTACTGAACCTGGGAGGCTGTGCTAGTATGAAATCTTTAACAGTTTGTATAGATTTAGCCTTTACCTCTATCCTTTTGAGGACTTCTTCTGCTTTGTTGCCAAAAAAGCGGTCTTGGTTTAAGGGTGCATCCAGTAATTTAGTTTTAACATGATCTGGCAAGCTTTGTTCCTTAAGCCAAGCATGCCTTCTAAGTATAGACCCAGTGACAGCAGCCCGACAAGATGCTTCTAAAGCATCAAAACCATATTGTAAAGTATGTTTACCAACTTGTTTAGCAGAATGCATTAAATCTTGCAAGTCTCTGTGTTCAGCACAGTCAAGAATCAACATCATTTTCTGTTTAAGTAGTCCCATTATATGCTGCTGATACTTTAACAAATGAAACTGGCAATTTAAAGCCCTAATGGTCAAAGTAGCAGATGTGTATACCTTCTTGCCCCATCTGTCTAAGGCTCTAGAATCCCTATTAGAAGGGGTTGGATTTTTGGCAGTAGTAGCCTTAATGTCTTTTGGTCCTTGGGAAATGGTCTCTGGATCCGCAGTAAGATTCTTGAAGAGGAACTTGAGAGTCAGGTCTTGTAGTACCTGTCAGGGTTTCTGGGAGCTGGAGGCAAAGTGTTTGGGGTAAGGCTAGATTCCAAGAAAACATCTACAATAGCCAGAACAGGAGGGATAGCTAGAAGCCTGTGTTGAGGCAGGAGTAAGAATTCCCTAAGTTTCTTTTTGGACTCAGAATAGTCCTGGCTTTCCCAGCAGAAATGCTCCCTAAGGGTATGCAAGGTTTCACCAAAAGAAAAATCTTTGGAGGGGAAGCAGAGGGAATGGAATCTTCTGCATCAGAATCCTCATAAGTAGACAAGGGCAAATCCTGGTAATCAGAAGGAGATGAGATATCAAGATTCCTGATCACAAGAATCCGAAAGAAAATCAGTTCTAGGTCTCAGAGGGGGAAGGCTGGCTTCCCCTAATTAAGGTTATAAGGTCTTCAGCCATTCTAAGCATATGTTTTTGAGGCATATGGGGCTGAGTATGAGGTTTGGTCGTCGGTTTTCTAGGCGAAGTGAGAGTTTTAGGACTGAGGAATTCAGTACTTCAAGTTGGAAACGATGCCGTCGGTTTAATATGAAAGTCTGTAGGCCTGAATACACCCTCAGAAGCCAGTGCCTGCACAGCGGCTCTGGACCCATCCAAGGTAGAGACATCCGCAGGTTCCATAGTTGAAGAAGCATCTCACAGCATACCGAACTCCGAATGGGTCTCAGTAGAGGCCTGCAAATCTGTAGTAGTGGGTATCAAGGGCTGCAAAAGTGCATCACTGAGTACCGGCGGACTGGCGACTAGCTTAACGGCAGCATCGTCGGCAGTTTTGGACCTATGCTGTCTCTGTCTTTATCCTTATGCTTTTTGCAGAAGATTCGTAGTCGGATGGCTTAACGAAGAGATTACAGAGATCAAGAACGAAAGTATTTAGCTACAAAAATAGCCCGACAACAAACAGTTCGGGCATTGAACAAGGCACAAAACCGACAGCGAGGGACGTCGTGGTCTGGGCCTAAACAGGTGAAGCAGTAAGAATGGAAATCTCTGTGAGGTATTTGCTTTCCACAGGCAAGACAATTGTTAACTTTTTCTTACATCAGTTAGAGCAAGAAAAAAGGATCTCCAATGGGGTACTTATCTTTTTTGAAGACTTTGGGTCTGAAACTCGAAAATGAAAATTTCAGGAGTCGGCCGACCGGCACTTGCAAACTGCTTCTGCTTCGCGCACCGCACAGTAAGAAAGACTGATGCAATTGTGTCGGCTGCATGTTTTACACCCCTGACAACCTGACGTCATGGAAGAAGCGACAGCATCTGATGCAGAAATCTGAATACTCTGGTATTCAGGCCGGCTGAGGGCTACCTGCAGGCAGATAACCCAAATGTGATGACTGCAACAGTGAAATATGCAGAAAGTACAGTTTTGTACCTACCATAAATGTAGATGTTCGTGCTAATACAGCTGCAGTCATAACAGATGGGTTCTCCTGCCGTCAGGCGGGTCCTCGGTCGGCCGAATTCCAAAGTCTAGGTCCGGCGTCAGTTGTCGTCGCTTCTTCCCCGACGTCAGTGCGACAGGGGTATAAAAGAACCAGCCGACGCCATTTTCTTCAGGTTTTTCTTGCCCCAGATGTCAGGTGCCCCCAGAAGGAAAGCAATACATAAATTTGTGTAATAAAGCAATGCCATATAATCAAAATACAGTAGTTGCAAGCAAATACACCATAAATGAATGCCCCAATCAGGTTGTGTGAGGAGGTGTTAGCCAAAAGGCCTGTCCCAAGAGGGGAAGGAGGGAGGGAAACCTGGACTGCAGCTGTATTAGCACTCGAACATCTACATTTATGGTAGGTACAAAACTGTACTATGTTCATCGTGCATACAGCTGCAGTCATAACAGATGGGTAGAATCCCAAAGCTAAGAAAGGGGTGGTAGGCACTAGGTGGAACTAGGAGGAGCCAGGATGCCCTGCAAGACTGCAGTGGCAAAGCCTGCTCTAGTTTTGGAGTATAATGGTAGGTGGCAGTGCTTGGAGAAGGTATGCACAGAACTCCAAGTAGCTGCTTCCAAAATATCTTTGGTAGGAACTCCTATGAGGAAAGCTGCAGAGGTAGCTGTGGCCCTTGTGGAGTGAGATCTGATGCCTGCAGGTACAGTTTTACCATGAAAAGAGTAACAAAAGCGTATGCAGTGGGCTATCCATTTTGAAATTGTCTGTTTGGAAATTGGCTTCCCTTGAGCTCCGATAGCATAGGACACAAAGAGCTGTTCTGATTTTCTGAAAGGCTTTGTTCTGTCCAAATAATAACGCAGCTGTCTATGGATGTCCAAGGAATGTAGTAGTCTCTCCCCTTTGTTTTGAGGATTAGGGTAAAAGGTAGGTAAAGTGTATAGCCTGATTCAAAGCTACCCTGGATACCACCTTTGGCATAAAGGATGAGTTGGTTCGTAAGGAAACTCTGTCCTGATGGAAGATGATAAAAGGCTGCACAGCCATGAGGGCTTGTAGTTCCGATACCCTACGAACTGAGGTGATAGCCAGAAGGAAAGCTGTTTTCCAGGACAAATATTGCAAATCTGTTGAGGCAGCTGGCTCAAAAGGAGGCAAGGTCAGCTTTTCTAGAATGAAATTGAGGTCCCAAGCAGATATTGGTTGTTTCCTTGGGGGTTTTATATTATTAGCCCCTCTGAGGAACTGTCTTAAGAGGGGGTGAGAGAACAAAGGTGGATCAGTGTTGTATTCTGCAGAAATGGCTGAGGCATGGATTTTGATGGAGGAGAATGAAAGTCCACTGCTTAGCAGCTCAGCTAGATACTGTAATATTTGAGGTAAATTCAGTTTTCCAGGATTCTGGCCCTTTTTCTCATTCCAGGCACAAAACCGTTTCCATTTTGCGGAGTAAGCTTTTCTAGTAGACGGCCTTCTGGCCTCCAAAATGACATCCTGCACCTCCTTGGAGAGTAGGGTCTGTTGTGATGTTAAGGAATCTTCCATGCGGCCAGATTGAGTGTTTTCAGCTGACTGTGAAGAGTTTTGAAGCTGTGCTGAGTCAGAAGAAAAGGCATTAGAGGTAGGGTCCATGGAGGGGAATGCGTCAGGCTCCTCAGGAGTGGGTACCAGTGCTGTCTTGGCCAGTCTGGAGCAATGAGAATCATCT
This sequence comes from Protopterus annectens, assembly GCF_019279795.1. Lineage (NCBI taxonomy): Eukaryota > Metazoa > Chordata > Ceratodontiformes > Protopteridae > Protopterus > Protopterus annectens. Next base: position 982,005,722 of record NC_056728.1, on the reverse strand, counting down.
TTGGTCTGTCTGCTCTGGTTTTTAATAGAACTTTGGGCAGCAGAGGAAGAGGTGGAAAGGCATAAACTGTCATTGTTGTCCAACTGAAAGAGAGCGTCCACTCTCCAGGCCTTTGGATGAAAAGTCCTTGAGCAGAATTTTGTCAATTGGCGATTTTTGTGGGAAGCAAAGAGATCTATGTCTGGCCTTCCCCATGCTTGAATTATCTCTGTAAAAACTTGAGGATGCAACTTCCATTCATGTGGATCTGTCATATTTCTGCTTAGGTTGTCTGCCAGTGTGTTTTCCTTGCCTGGCAAGTACTGTGCTTGAAGTTCGATTTGTAATTCCAGAGCCATGTTCCAAAGTGACATGGCCAGCCTGCATAGGGGGTATGAATGGGTTCCTCCCTGTTTGTTTATGTACCTTATTACTGTGGTGTTGTCTGTCCTTATCAATAGTTGACCTGGATGCAGAAGGTCTTTGAAAGCTATAATAGCATTTATTACTGCTAGCATTTCCTTTTGATTGATGTGAAGGTGCTTTTCTTTTTGGGACCATTTGCCCTTAATGCATCGATCTGTCATGTGCGCCCCCCAGGCGTATTCCGAGGCGTCTGTTGTGATGACTTGATTTGCTTGAGGCTTGCAGAATGGGAGACCTGTGTTTGTTTGGCATGCTTGAGCCCACCACGGAAATTCCTTTTGAAGACATGGAATTAGTGGTATTATTGTTTCCAAACTGTGGCTGTGTTGAGACCATAGGTTTTTCAAGTACCATTGAAGTTTCCTCATATGCAGCTTTGCACATGGGATTAGTAGGATGCAAGATGCCATGAATCCCAGAGCCTGCAGGATTTTCCTTGCAGTCAGCCTGGTGAAATTTGCTAGTGTTCTGAAGTATTGAGTTAGTTGCCCCTGCTTCTCTGGCATGAGGTAGGCCATCTGGGTGTTTGTGTCCAAGTTGGCACCCAGGAAAATTATTTTCTGAGAGGGTATTAGCCTTGATTTCTTTTTGTTGACTGTGTATCCCAGAGAATTCAACAACATTATTACAAAAGCCAGATGTTTCGGAAGTATGTGCTTGCTGTCCGCTTGGATCAGGCAGTCATCCAAATATGGGTATATTTGTATCCCTTGAAGTCTGCAGTAGGTAATTACTGATGCCAGGCATTTCGTGAATACTCTGGGCGCTGTAGATAAGCCAAAGGGCAATGCAGAGAATTGATAATGGTTTGAACCTGCAAGAAATCTGAGGTATCTTGTGCAATTTTGTCTGATTGGGACATGCAGGTATGCCTCCTTGAGGTCCAATGTTACCAGCCAAGACTCCTTGCCCAGCATGGGAAGAAGCTGCTGTAATGTGAGCATCTTGAATTTTGGTACGAGTAAAAATGTGTTTAGGATGGATAGGTCCAAAATAGGTCTCCAATCTTTTCCCTTCCTTGGTACCAGGAATAGTCTGGAATAAAAACCTTGACCTTGTTCGTGAGTAGGTACCTCTTGAATAGCTTTCATGTCCATGAGATCTGAAATTTGTCTTTGTGCCTCTGCCCTTTGATTGTGTGGCAGGTTTGGCATGCCTCTCATTTTTGGAAGGGTGTGAAAATGGAATCTGTAGCCTCTGTTTATAATGTCCAGGATCCATTTGTCTTTTGTGACAATATGCCAATTTTTTGAAAATAATGCCAGTTTTCCGCCTAAGGGTGCTGCCATTTGAGCCTTGCTTGGCATGCAAAGGGGAAAGTCATTGGGCTTGCTTTTTGAATGGCTGCGAACTATCCTCAACACCTCTTTGTGTAAGAGCTTGCCATTGTCTGCCTCTAAACGATCCTTGAGATTGTCCTCTGCCCCTCGGGCGCCTGTATCTACCTCTTTGGGGTCAGTCCGTGGCTGGAAAGGACCAATTTTTGGAAGGCCAATTTCTACTGAAACGTGGAGGTTGTACCTGTAGAAAATCTTTCACTGTTTGCATTGATTTAGCCTTTTCCTCCATTTTCTTTAATACCTCCTCAGCTTTAACACCAAATAATACATCCTTTTGGAGAGGGGCATCTAGTAATTTAGCTTTGACATGATCTGGTAAGGTTTGCTCCTTGAGCCAGGCATGTCTACGTATGACTGATCCTGTAACAGCAGCTCTACGTGAGGCCTCTAGAGCATCAAAACCACATTGCAAGGTATGTTTACCACTTGTTCTGCACTATGCATCAAATCCTGCAACTCCTTCAAGTCTGGTTGTTCAGGTTGTGACATTTTACTTCTCAACTGTGATAACAGAAACTGTTGGTACTTTAGCAAATGGAACTGGCAGTTTAATGCCCTCATGGTTAAGGTGGCCGAGGTGTATACCTTTTTTTCCCACCTTTCTAAGGATCTGGAATCTCTCTCGGAAGGTAATGGATTTTTAGCAGTGGAGTCCTTAATTCCCTTGGGGCCCTGTGAGATAGTTTCTGGGTCAGCTGCATGGCTTTTGTATAAAAATTGGTGTGAGTCAGGAACCCGGTAGTACCTGTCAGGCTTGACTGGGGCTGGAGGTAAGGAATCCGGGTTAAGGCAGGCCTCTGAGTACACATCATCTAGTATGTCTAAGACAGGAGGTATAGGCCAGAGGCCAGTGCTGAGGTAGCAAGAGAAAATCCCTAAGCCTTTTCTTGGAATCTGAGTACTCTTGGCCTTCCCAGTGGAAGTGTTCTCTTAAGGTATGCAAGGTTTCCCCAAATGAGTAATCCTCTGGGGAGACAGAGGGAATGGACTCCTCTGCATCAGAATCTTCAAAAGGGGAGTAAGAAAGTTCCTGTTCATCAGAGTGCTCTGAAATAATGGAGGCCTGGTCAGAGGAAGGGGATTCTTCCTCCACTCTGGGCCTTTTGTCTGGGGGGGGGGGGTTGAGAACCCCTGATAAGAGTAATTAAATATTCAGCCATTTTAAGCATCTGTTTTTTAGGCATGGGGCCTGGAGAAGGGCCTTGTGTAGCTTGTCTCTTAGAATGCATGGCTGCTTTAGACTTAGTGAAAGCCTTGATGGAAAAAGAAGAGGAAGGTCTGAAGACACCTTGAGAGGAGGCAGACCTGTCTACATTTTGAGATTCACCACCAAGAGTGGCTTCGGTATATGTAGTCGGGGTGTGGGCCGAGGAGCCTGTGACCTCGGGCACAGAAGACACCGTCAATGAAGTGTCGTCGGTAGGCAGGGGCTGCGTAAGCGCCTCACTGAGAACCGGACCACCTGTAGTCAGCTTTGGCATGGTGTCAGTAGAGGCCGCGGACCTCATGTGTAGGTCCTTATCTTTGCGTTTTTTAGACAAAACTGGAGTCGGAGTATCCGACGACATAATATAGTTAAATTTTTTGCCAAAATAGTGCTGGGCGAACTCCGCCCGACACTTAATGGTGCGTTTGTTGAATGTAGCACAAAAACGACAGACCGAGACGTTGTGGTCTGGGCCTAAGCAAGGAATGCAGAGGGAATGAAAATCCTTATGCGGTATTTGCTTCCCACATGAAATACAATTATTAACTTTGTCTGACATCGGTCTGAGGCAAGAAAAGTTTCCAACGGGTACTTAGCTTTCAAGAAGACTTCGGTTGCAAAATTTTCGTAATTTCAGGAGCTGGCCGACCGGCACTTGCGAACTGCTTCTGCTTTGGGCACCGCGCGGCAAGAAAGACTGAAGAAAATGGAATTCGGCCAACCGAGGACCCGCCTGATGGCAGGAGAACCCATCTGTTATGACTGCAGCTGTATGCACGATGAACATCATCAGCACACACACTCAGGTCCCTCACACGGGTGCCATAAATCCAGAACAGTGTACCCTACTTAAACTTGAAAATGAACACTGAACAGTACAGTTCTAAATCATATCTTTCTGAAAAGCTATACAAACTTTTGTTTCTGAAAAAGTAGAGTTCTCTCTCTGTAATGGATTCAATATCTGATGTACAAAGATATCAGATTATTAAGTGTTGGTCTTTGGCGACAAAAGGCAACACTACAATGACATTTGTTATATTGTAAGATATTTTATGCTACATATGCCATTGAAACTAACATGGCTGAACTTAGATCAAATGTAGCATTCACGTTTATGTATAGGAAAGCTTGTAGTCCCATCAAGCAAACATAAATGAAGAGTTATTTACTTTTTGGAGTGTTCTAATTCACAGAGATTTGATACCTACAGTGTTATACAGGATGCTATTAAATGTTTATTTTTTTGTGATGCAATGCACTGTGCTGTACATAGAAAAACTGCAGAAAGAGGGTGTCAGATATGCTCATGGTTTGCCTCGTCTTACACAATGAACTCTACAGACTCTGTTATGGATGTCTGTCCCTTTTGTTGAGATTATTACAACCTAGTACAGTCCAAAGAAAATCTAAGCCCCCCCCCCACTCTCATACTGACTACCTCTGCCCAAGTTACAGCATCTGTATAACTGCTCAAGAAGTTTATCACTTTTCAGAGAAGAAATACATTCACATATCCATCTTGAAATAATTCATTTGCTTTAACACATGCTATATGCCCAAAATGTTCAGTGGCTAACTTTGAAGATTTTTTATTCAGACTCCATTCACTAATTTCAGAGAAACCTTAATCCATGGCTTCCTTACTCTTCAGAATTAAAGTATTTCATTATTATCTGTAAATTTAGTATGTTACAGTTGTGTCAAGCTCTATCTGCAAATCCTGAGTAAGACTAACTGTGGCTAATGCCCCTCTGTACATAAATTGAGTAGTACATTTGCTCATCAATGACCTAAACTTTAAAAGCAGTAGACCTTTGTTGCTTTCTATTGGCAACCAAACCCTCACCAGTGCCTCATACTTTGTTAAAAGTCAAACCCAGAGGACACAAATAGATTTATAAATGAACTGTGTTTGCATAATCAAAAGCCTTAAAATCTGATTTTATAACTTTCTCTGAGCTGTCAGTATTTCACACTGAGCCACCTCAATACAGAACTTACTAAGACAGTCATTTTAGCTGAGCTGAATGGTTCGTCTCCAGCTAAGATAAAAACAAGTAAGCCTGTTTTTCTAAATTATCAACTGATTAAGTACTAAGTAATAACACCCTGCTTTACTTTCTCCACACAAACTGTTGTTGTTGTTGTCTTTCGGCTTTTTCCCGGTTAGGGGTCACCACAGCGGAACTCCGGTCTGCTAATGATTGGCAGTAGATTTTCACATACATTGAGGTGCCAGCTCAACGTTCAACCTTCAACGAAGGCAAGCCCATGTATGCATGTCTTTCGAACGTCCACCCAACCGTGGGGAGGACATGCAGACTCCACACAGAAGGCACTCCCCGCACTCCAGCAGAGAATCGAACGGGAGAACCTCTTGCTCTGAGGCAACAAAGCTACCGCTGCACCACCTTGGAAGTTTTTCTCCACACAAACTATTAATCCAAAATACACAAGAGAAATTTAACTTAAAATAAGCACTATTAACCTATTACTCTATTCATTACCCTCTCTTACATGCCTACTTACTTTTTCTCCAAATGCTTAATTCCCCATGTCTGATCATTTCTAATATTTTTCTATCACTGTTTTTCTTCCTTTCCTTTATTACAACTGAAATCCGCTGTCATTATTATATCCACATTTATACTAACAAACTGTAAAATTTTTTGAAACATATTTTCTCTATCCTTGCATGAGGTGTAAGCATACACAGCAATAATCCTATAGACCTGTTCCTTCCATCTTATATCAAGAATTGTAACCCTTCCCATTGTAATTGATATAACATTCAATATTTTAACTGTTGCATTACATAGTATTCCTATTCCTCAACACAGCCTTCCCAAAATTCCAAATAATCATGTTTCCCCATAACATCTGTCTGTAATATTTCCTCCTCTTTTACAGATATCGTATAGCACAATGATATCTACCATCCAGATTTTTACACCATTCTACGATACTTATCCTTTTTGTTAAACTTTTAAAACTGTTTACAACTACCGCCACTATCATGAAGTATTCCACAAATGGAATTCACTATAAATGTTTATCCTTTCCCTTTTTTCTTCCATATCAGTTACAATAAATGTTCTTTTTCGCTCTCTTACTCTTTTAGATTTCCTCCTTTCCTTATTAGATTTGTCATGTTTTGTAATTATTTGTTCTATCACTTCTGCATGCTTTTGTAAAATAGTGTCATCATTTTCAGTACTTAAATCTTCTTGTATTTCCCGTTCATTCCACTTTTCCATAATCCCCCACCTCTTTATTGCCCTTTTTATAACCTTCCACATATGCCCTATTTCTTTACATTTATAGCATTTCAAAACACACTTCTGCATCATGCCCAGTTTCCCCTACAATTACAATGTTTTCTGTTTACATAATTGCTAATTAAATGATTTGATTTAGCACAATAAAAACTAGTTTTAGGTTGTCCCCTATCAATATCTTACAATTCCCTTATTACTATCAACAGTTACAGCACTTGGAAAATGTATATCATTGTCATTTTTCAAAATAACAGAACAGTCTCATGTCCCACTCCATAAGCCTCTATCACACATTTTTGAAATGTCCAATAAATTTTTACATGCTGTATTCAAATAAAGCCTTAAAGTCTCTTTTTCGACTTCAGTCCTGAACTGTATATGGATTTTCTTTTTAGCTTCTGTATTAAAAGCTTTAATAACATGATTATTCCAAGGAAAACAGTCTTTTTCATATTACCCCAAGAATTTCTCCATAGCATGTGCAGTCTCAAAAATAATGTCACAAAAACTTTCCTTGTAATATGAACAAATACTCTAACTTCATTAGCTTTTGTCCCCAAAGGAGTAATAAGTTTACCCATACCTCATAGCTATCAGATGTTTTTTCTTCTTTGCTATAAACTCTTGCTGTGCTTTTTTTCTTACCTCTGTGTGCTGTGCTTCATCTGTAACCCTTGGTTTCTTTCCCTTTGCCATATCTGCATAGGTTTCTTTTTCCATACTTCCAATATCTTCTTTTGTATTCTTTTCATCACCTCTGCCAACGACATTTCTTATCATTCTCTGGCTCACTCTTTGCACAAAGCCCTGCCATTAAATAATCCCGCAACCCTCCCGACTAGAAGGCTGTAATAATACATTCACTGGTTGATTCTTCCTCCTCTCAAAACAACTGCTATTGAAATCAAGCCTGACTGTCTTGTCCCTGCTTATACCTTTGACTGCATTCCCATCCATACATTTGGAAGGCTCAACTGCCTTCCCCTCTCTCTCCTTCATTGACACTGGATTAATAGCTGTGATTAAAGTATAATTACCTTCTCCCCTGAAACACAGACATACTCCTTAGAAGGTTCAACTGCCTTCTCTGCTTTATCCAACATGCCTTCCAAAGGCTCCTTATGATTTAACATGTTAGAATCTTCACTGCCATACTGTTGTGCTTCCATCTTTTTTTCTTCCTGCTTCTCCAAGCCACCACTGTGCCTGGAATGGAAGCAGGAAGCGTGTATGACTAACAGGCTCCTGTCACTCACGAAAAGATCAAGGTCCTAGTCAAATTTCCCCTAGTAGTATAAATACCACACCTTGAGTCTTCCCTGAAAAAAGTTTATTAACCTAGTAGGACTAACCCTGTCAACAAAGGATGGATGTAAAGATAGACAGATACATGCATTTATATGTTATTGGTTAACCAGGCAGATGTGATGGCCCCAACACCCTTTTCAGCCACAACCTGGAAGAGGAATATATAATGGAAAACATACAATATATTTTCATGACAGATAATTTACACAAATTTTCAATTATATACAGTATAATTTAGTGTATACAGTTGCAATTAGCATAGAAGTAGTCATAGAGGGCATTTTCAAAGCAGGCTTTTTTTTAAAACAAGAAACATCTGTATTAAATTATCACATATGACATAGGCAATCACGCATTTATATAAATGAAAACAAACCATACTGGCATCATTTTAGTTGCAACCATTACACATCACTTACAGTTCATCCAGTCATTGTCAGTCAAATAATACATAGCTCATTCAAATTCTGCCTACTTTCAAACCTTGTTCCTCCTCTGCATGTACTGTTCCCACAATTCTCTTTTTTCCTATGTAATTTGCTCCTACCCATTTCTAAAGATCCCAATTCCAGTTGTTTCATCTCTGTTGCTACATTTACTGCTTCTAGTAAAGTTTGTTTAGACTTTGATTTCCATTTTCTGGAAACATGGAATTAGGGAAAAATTAAGTATGAGGGTTTAGAGGACAATGCTTGAATCTTGGAAATGCTTCTTGCAGAAGTAATGGCAACCAAGAAAACTGTCTTCTATGTAGGGTATTTCAGATTACATTTAGCTGCTGGTTCAAAAGGGACTGTGATAGAGACTGCAGTAACAGATTAAAATCTCATGGACGGGTAGGATTTTAAAAGGAGGCCTTAGGAGGAAAGTACCTTTTAAGAAAGGCTTGCTCAATTTGTGAGAAGCAATAGTGGAGCCACTATATCCAATGTGATAATTGGAAATTGCTGCCAGTTGTACTTCAATGGTTGAGGAAATAGCACCGTTTAGAAATAAATGCACTAGAAAGTCCAAAATTTAATTAATAGGGACTGAAAAAGGGTCAAAGTTGTACTGTTATACCCAAATAACAAACCTTTTCCATTTATTGGATTATATCTTCTTTGTCGAGGGCTTATGGGAAGATAAAATGATATGGCAAACAGGTGAAGAGAGCATGAATTGTCTGGCTATTACTGGAACTGGAGAAGCCAAGCAGTCAGCTTGAGGTTTTGTATATCTGGATGTGTCATACCTGATGAATGAGACAGGAGGTCTGGAGTCAGATCCAGGGTCCAAAGAGGTTGCTTGAGGTGAGGCCAAAGGAAGGGAAACCAAATTTGTTGAGGCCAATGGGGCAAAATGAGTATTACTTTGTTCTTCAACCTGTCAGCTTTCTGTAGACATTTTGGAATCAAGGGAATTGATGAATAACCATAGAGAAGACTGGGGGGGGGGCTATCATGGAGTAGAACATCCCTTGGTGACTTCCCCTGTGGAGGAATTAGGGCAAAGTAGTTGCTACACTTGTTGTTTAGGGGAGAGGCCACAGCAAGGCTAGCTCCATCAGTTGAAAATCTTGTCTGCCACCATTTCTTTGAGGGACCAGTCATGAGGAAGAAGAAGAATGACTTGCTCAGTTTGCCTTCTATCATGCTGGATTTCCCCAGAATGTGCATTGCTACTAGAAAGCAGTTGGAAGAGATCATCCACTGCCAGACCCTGAGATCTTCTTGACACAATGGGTAGGATCTGGTACCCCCCTTATTTGTTGATATATCATACAACTGACATGTTGTCTGTTTGAATTGCAATCATTCCAGAGGAGAGCATCCTGAAATGTCTTCAATGCTGAAAGCACTGCTCTCATCTCCAGGACATTTATGTGCAAATTGGCCTCCTCGGGGGGACCACTTGCCCTGGACAGTCCTTCCCAGATAATGCCCCTCCCCACCCTATCTGGGAAGCATCTGTGGTCACTATGGCCTTGGGCTGTTGGGGAATGAAAGGATGTCCTTCAATTATTTGGTTGGATTGAATCCACCAACTCAGGTCTCTCTTGCACGTCTGGGTAATTGTTGTCTGGTACGTCATTGGTTGACTAAGGATTGACCATTGAGTGGCCAGCACATCCACTGTCGAATCCTCATGTGAAACCTGTCTAGTGGATCTAAAGCTATTGCTGCAGCCATCAAGCCTAGAACCCGAAGGGCCAGAGGGGCTGGAATAATTGAGTCACTCACCATAACCCTTCTGACGTGATCTTATTGTCTGAACATTGTGTGGTGGTAGAAAAGCAATGGCCAATTTTGTATTAAGAAGTGCTCTCATAAAATCCAATGTCTGAGTTGGTTGTAGTTGTGATTTGTTGTACTTTATGGTTTATCTCCAGAACAGTGCAAGTCTGGAGAGCCTGATCTTTTGCTTCAGCAAGCTGATGCCTGGTCGGAGCGGAAATGAGCCAGTTGTCCAGATAGGGAAACACCTAGAATCTCTACAGTCTTGAGGTCAGCTGCTCCTACTGCCATGCATTTGAACACCTTGTGAACTCTGGTGAGTCTGAAGGACAGTACTCGGAATAGGTAATCACTGTCTCCCAGCCGGAAGCATACGTAGTTTCTGGATTGCCTGTTCATTTTTATATGATAAAAAATTGCTGTATGAAGATCTATACAGCACATCCAGTCTTCCTTGCCCAGAAAGGGTAGAATGGACTGAAGCATGACCATTTGGAATTTGGTTCGCTGAACTGACTTGTTTAGATTGGTGAGAGCCAAAATTGGTCTCTGGTCCTGTTTTCTTTGGCACTAAAAAGAACTTTGAGTAAGTTCCAGATCATATTTGGTCCGGTGGGACCTCTTGGATGACCTTTTTCTAGCAGCTTTTGAATTTGGATTGCTGCTTGACCCTTCTAATGGGGTACAATGTCAGGGATTTTTCTTAGAGCTGTAGGTGGAAGGGAAAAGGGTATTATATAACCTCTGGAAATAATCCTCTTCACCCAAGTATCTTTTAAGTCTAGTCAGGCTCTCTGGTACAAGGATAAGCACCCCCAGCTGTCTTCAGCAATGGACAGTTGGGCCTCCGTTCAGCAGTGCTATTAGGGTTTGTCAAAGAGAGATTCTAATGAATCCTGGTTTTGTGGGCCACTTCTGCCACATGGACATTGTCATCCATTAGATTTCTCTCCTCTGCCCCTGAGGAACCTCCACTACGTGTCTTGGAAAGTACCTTGAGACTTTTTGAACAACATCTTCTGGTCTACTATGCTGATTCCTGGAATAGGATCTTTGGGGAGCCAAAAAACATATGCCTACAGCAGACAAGGTCTTCCCATCCTTCTCAGGCCTGGACAGTGTTTCCTTTACTTTACGGCCAAACAGCAAAGTTCCATCAAAAGGACCATAAACGAAAAAGGATTTAAATAGCTCCATAAAATCGCATAAGCGCATCCAGGCATGTTTCCTCACTGAAATGCCTGAACCTGCTGCTATTGAGGTTCTTTCCACTACGTTGGAAACTAACTTCATAGAAGAGTTGGATATAGACTGTAGGGCTGCCAACTGAGATGTTACAGAATTTTGAACCTCTTCAGAAATGGCTCTTGTGTGAGTATTTAACAACTCCTTAGTCAAATCCCTCTGAAGTCTAATAAAGTGTGCCAAATAGTTCAGTGACCTCAGAGCAAAGATCGCTGAAGCAAAGACATACTTCTCGTGTCTGTCCATTGCCTGTGACTCCCTGTTAGGGGGATGGACAGTGAGACTCATCAGCAAGTTCTTTCTTTGTGGCCACCACTACGATCATGGCATCAACTAGAACACATTTTCCCTAGAACTGTCTGTCCTCAGGTGGTGCCATTATACTGTCTGGTCTCCGAGGTATGAGTTCTATGGAGTTGGGCTCCTCCTTCCACACCCATTGAGAGTCCATATCAAAAAGCCCATTGGTAGGCGGAGTCACCCAGGAGGTACAGGGTCCAGTACTGAAGGCCTCCAGAAGAACAGATTCTCAGACACATGGTTGGAAGGAGTCCAGCCACCTCTCGTTTCAGAATTTCTAGGATGTCTCCAAAAGAGACAATTAGGAGGTGACCATGGGGACCCTTCACCTTCATTGAAATCTGTCTCTCCAGTGATGGACTCCTGTGGGGAGTCTATGTGCTTTCTCTAAAAGTGGGATGCTCTGGGGAGGTACTGAACGAGGAAATCAGAATCCCCTGAGGGGCAACCTGGGTCTTTGGTACTGCATTCCCTTGAGGAGAAAAGTGGGAGGCTCTTGACACTGAGACAAAATAGTATATCTAGGATCCAAAGGGGAAGGCTCTATCAGATCCGCCAAGGCAGAGAAAACTCTCTTTGTAGCCTTGACGGCAGAGCTTGAAGGAGCAGAACAGGAGTTCTGATCGATGAAGGGAAGCTTCTGAATTGTCACTGCCCCTCCTCCGATGCCAATGCCCCCTGAAGTGGAAGCCAGAGTTGAACTGTCCAGTGTTAAGGCTCCAAGGAGGACAGAAGGCTCTGAAAACTGCAGAGTCAAGTGCTGTACCCAAGATCCGACAGGCAGGATTCGGCTCCAAGAGCTCTCTGGATCTGAGTGGATGGAAGGACTCAGAAAAGATCTCTGATTTGAGAATACAGAAATCAATGGCTCTGAGACTGGCGCATCCAAATGGCTACGATGCTGGGACTCCAAAGCAACAAAAGGGGTCAGAGAAGGAATTTGTAAAGGAGGTGCTGTAGAAGGTCAGGCAACCTGATCTAGAGGGGTAGGCACCGAATGAAAACCAATCTGCCCCTGTGCCAAGAGGATTTTCCTCACCACTCTCTCCACATCATCTTCTGTGAAGCTTCCAGAAGAATGAGTGGAGTGTATGGATGGAAGCATAGTGGGATAGGAACCTAACAGGGACTAGATCCACAGCCAAGGAGTACCTGGTGTGTGGAAGTAAAGGCATCTCTACAACTTCTGCTGGTGTCTGAGCCAATTAAGTAGTCTGATGGTTTAGCATGTGTCTGATCCGGTAGAGTTGAAACTGTCTGTGCCAATGAATCAGAATGTTTCTGCACACTCAGCTTTTTGGGATCTGGGGTTGAGACTGTATCCTTTAGACTTCTCTTCCTAGAAGAATCAGAGGAAGAAGTTTTAAAGATGTTGAAGATGAAGTCCTTGGTTTAAGTGATTCTGATATGGCTTCTCAAAAGGAAGATGGCAAGAGACATTTTAAAATCAACTTATTCTTACTTTCCTAAAGAGCACAGGGATTGAAGCCATGGCAAATCGAGCAATCCTCTTGTAAATGAAGAGGGTCCAGCCAATAAACACAAACTGTTAGAACATTTTTTTAAACCCAGCAGGGTTGTCAGCAATAATGAACAATAATGCCAACAACAACAAATGAAACAAATTATACTGATGAAAGTTAAGTATGATAGACAAAGACTTTGTTTTTTTCAATACAACAGAAGGTATGGGAATACCAACAATGGTATGAAAGGGCTACAACAGAGTCATACGAAGGGAGAGATACTAGTGATAGTATTAAAGAGGTACCAAGTACTACAGAAAATGTAGGAATATAGTAAATACATAGACAAGAGATAAGAAATACTAAAGTAGTGATTTGAGAAAAGATAAAATACAAAAAGTTGTACTTATCTAAGTCTATAGCTTGAAAGAAATGGTAGACACATTTGTTAGCTTGAAGCGGCAAACCAGATCTGAGGTAGATGGGGAGGTGAATTATGGGTAAGGGAGAAGCTTGAGACAGTTTGTTATTATGAACTTTAGCAACAGCCGAATCGGATCCGATGGTTTGGATCCAAACCTACTTATTAAGGATTAAGGATAGAATGACAATTAACATCATCAGATCAACACTTAGCCACTATATGTTCACTTGCTAACAGCTGAGGCACTGTTTGAGCCTGTGGTGGCAGCAAGAACTCTTTACTCTGTTGTTTCTCCTTTTTAGGTACAGCGGGACAACTCCCAGCAGGATTGGAGTAAGTATTCAAGCCGCACCCACGGAAGAGGTCTGAATACCAGTAAGAAGGTAAGTTGTCAGAATCGGACAAGTGTTTGTAAGCGAGAGACACACACACACACACACACACACACACACACACACACACACACACAGTTCCCACAGTCTCCTTTTCTGCAAAAGCATATGTAACACAAAAATTCCTGTCAGAAATAGAGCACTTCTTCACAATGCACCCTGACAGCAAAAATTAACAATTAAGTTGTCATGAAGTGTACATAGGTTCATAGGTTTATACTAGGCTATCTGCCCTAAGGCATTTATAAGCCTAGCCCAAAGTTATGTGGCTTACGCCACCCCTTATGTTAGAAATAATGTGCCCATTAGTTTGTTGTGCCTCTGTCCAGCAGTGACACAGAGATGATTCCCGGGGTAAACCTACGATCTCCCATCCACCGGTCAAGATTTCTCTTGAACAGAGCCAGCGAGGTGCTCTGCCTCACATGGACTGGGATTTTATTCCACAGCATGGGGAGTCTCTGGGTGATAAATTTATCCCTCCAGCACGTCCTATTTATATCCGTGCTAAGGTTTAAGTCACTTGCTCTAGTGGTTCTGGTGGATTTGGATTTGTTGAGGTGGAGCATGTCCATTAATTCCGGGTTGGTCATGGCCTTGTATGTCAGGCACAGGTCACCTCTGAGCAGACGGTATGCAACTGAATAGAGTTGGAGTTTCTTCAGTCTGGCAGTATATGACAGGTTTTGGAGTCCCTTTATCCTTTTGGTGAGGAACTTTTGGGGTCTCTCCAATTGCTGCAGGTGTCGGGTGAGATACATCCCGAATGGGGCATTGTACTCGATCATTGGTCTGATAAGTGAAGAGTACAGGGGAACAATGACCTCACTTGATCTGGATGTGAATCCCTTCATGATCAGATGGGCAATGTAGAAGGTCTTTCGAACCACTTTAGCAACGTGAGTGCCAAACGAGAGGCCACTGTCAACCTGGGTACCCAGGTCCCTGATAACCTCTTCTGTGCTTAGTGGGTTGCCACCTATATGGTAGCTTGGGGTTACCTTGTTTTTCCCGAAGGGTATGACTCTACACTGCGTTTAACTTCAGGCCATGGCTCTGGCACCAGCTATCAGTTTCCGTGAGACCCCTCTGAAGGATGTCTGTGTCCGATGTACTATCCACTATGGCACCCAGTTTGCAGTCATCCGCAAACTTTGTCAGCCATAGTCCTCCTATGTTTGCCTGTACTTCTGAGAAGTAGATGCCGAACAATAGGGGGCCAAGGACTGAGCCCTGTGGGACACCACTTGTAACCGGCTTGGAGTCTGACATGGCTCCAGCAACTCTAACCCTGTGGGTTCTGTCCTTTATCCAGTTTGCAACCCATCTTGTGACATATGGGTTTACATGTAAGCTAGTAAGTTTCTCTATAATACCCAAGTGGGGTATTGTGTCAAAATCTTTTGCAAGGTCAAGGTAGGCTGTATGGACTGCCTTTCCCTCATCAATGGCCTTGGTGACTATTTCGAAGAAGTCGACCAAGTTCAAAAGGCAAGATCTGCCCTTGACAAAGCCAAACTGGGTTGGGTCCAAGGTCTGCAAGTCCCCTATGTCCTTGTTTATGAGTTCCATTATGATCCTCTCCATAGCTTTGCAGACCAGGCTTGTTAAGCTTATGGGGCGGAAATTACCAGGGTCCGTAGAGGCACCGCCTTTGTGGAGTGGGACCACAGTTGCCGTACGCCACTCCTTGGGCACATATCCTGTGGTAAGGCTAAGATTAAACAGCTGCCTTATGTGCGGGTTTAGTTCTTCAATGAGTTCATGTAGCACACTGCCGGGGACACCATCCGGTCCCATTGATGCTGTGTTTTTAGCTTTAGAGAGAGCAGCTTTCACCTGCGCATTTGAGATGTCTGGGAGGCTACACTCTGTTGGGATAGTTATCTCTCCTTTTGGGGGGGAGATGGGGGTGAAGTTTGCGCTGAACCTATCTGCCAGTATGTTGGCAATGTCTGTGGGTTCAGTGATTTTTGTATCATTTTGGACTAATTCTGAGCATATCTGGGAGTTTCCACCCAGGTTTCTGACATAGCTGAAGAAGGCCTTATGATTGTCTTTTGAATCGATGGTAATTTTTTTCTCAAAGTTGGCCTTGGATGATTTTATGAGGGATCATAGCTTCTTGCTAGTACTGATCAAAGATGCCTTCCCTTTTTGGGATTTTGCTCTATCATGTAATAGCTTTCTCCTCTTATTGTAAAGTTTGTTTATGGCTGAGGTCCACCAGACTGGACGTTTGCCCTTGGTGGAAAGAGTCTTGGTTTTATTTGGGATTGCCTGATCCATGCAGTCCTGAAGGTGTTCATAGAAGGCATTTGTAAGGGCTTCCGCAGCTTGGGTTGTGGTTTCCATTGGCTCAGGGGCCTTGAAGGATACCACACCTTTCTTGAGTAGTGTGAAGTTTGCTTTAGAGAAGTTCTTCACTGTGGTCTTTTTTGTTTGGGGTGGGGGCGGGATGTGGATTTCTAGTGAGATTAGTTTATGATCTGATCTCACCAATGAGGGATATACTTCGTGTGGAGCATTTTGTCCCCATGTTTGTGATGATGAGATCTAGTATATTTTCTCCTCTTGTGGGGACGGTGACTAGTTGTTCCATGGCATTTGAATTTATGAACTCCAGGAACCTTTGGGCTAGAAAGTTGGGGCTTGAGTAATGTTCCCAGTCTATATTCGGGTAGTTGAAGTCACCCAATATGATGGTGTTTGGTGATACATTTATACCCTCCAGTGTCTTCAGGAAGGCTGTGTGGGTTTCCTGAGTTTGAGAGGGTGGCCTGTAGCATGCTACAAATTGTACAGCAGTTTTGCCTATGGTTAATTGCACATGGATGGTTTCCGATGCTTCGTGCATAGCCACCAACCTGGAGGTGTGGGTATCCTTGATGAATATGGATACACCCCCTCCTTTTGTGGTATGGTCCGGGTTTTGGGGCCGGAACGCATGATATGAGGTAAAACCGGATAGTGCCGAGGTGCTCTCAGGAGCCTTGAACCAGGTTTCAGTCACAGCACAGACATCGATGTTCTCCATACTGAGAAGGGCCTCGAGTGCGTGCATTTTGAGATTTAGACTTCTGGCATTGAGCAGCATTACCCTTAGTTTCTTCCCGTTTTTGTTTTCTAGGGTGGTAGGTTTAGAATTTGAGCCTTGCCTAAAAAAGGCACTATGGGGGTGGCAAGAGCCTTAGCCAATATCCGGAATCCCAGGGGTGACAGGTGCAAGCCATCCCTTGCGAAGCAGCGTGGCTTGTCAAGCATGTCATCACAAGCAGACAGACACTGGATCCCCTTTGAATGACACCAGAAATTAAGCCAATTGTTAAAGCTGATCATCTTGTCACTATATTGTGGCATCATTCTTGGTGAAGGAAGGATACTGCTCAGGGTCAGGGTCATACCTGCCTGGGCTACATAATCAGAGAGCTCCTCTATGTCTCTTTTCATGTAGTCCAGGGAGGTACGTCTCAGGTCGTTCACACCAGCATGGACAATGACTGTGTCATACTTGTACTTGCCGTGGAGTGACCTGAGTGCTTGTGTTATGTGGCGGATTCTAGCGCCCGATAGGCAGCTTACCGTGACCTTCTCCTTGTTCTGTCTGGTGAGTGGGACGTCAGTGTGTCTGACTATGGAGTCACCTATGACAAGTATGTTTGGTGTTGTATTTGGCCTAAAGGGCAGTGACTGCTTTGCACACTGATTTTATTGTTTATGTGTTGTTTGTGTGGTGTCTTGAGTTTGCAGTTGCTTGGGTGTCTGCTTTGGAGGCCTTTGCTGTTTAGGTAAATTTTTACTCAGAGCCTCCAAGTATGTCTTAGTGTGTTTATGTGTTTGATTCAGTGGTGCGGTTGAGTTATGTGAGACTAGTATTGTGGTGTGTGTAGTTGCCTTCTCCTCCTGCCTGGTCTTGCCAGTCCTGAGTTGAGAGAGCTCAGCCTCCAGTTTGGCTAAATAGCTGCATCTCTCGCAAGTGTTAGTGTTATGTGGGAGGAGGAGAGGGTTGTCCGTGTACATGAGGCAATTGTAACATTGCCTCAGAATTCCCAGATTCACCAACTGGGCAGGAGAGGACGCCAGCATCTGACCCTTCGACATGCTAGAAAGAATTATGAGTTGGTATGAGACAGAAAAGTAGAGGGCTTAGCAGGGAAGTGGGCACTCCTGGGGGGTTTTGCAAGTGAGGGATTTGTATAATATAGGAGTGCTTGACCTTCAAAGAAAATGCTTATAAGACAAGGGATATGCTTTTAAGACAAGTGCTGAGCTTTTTGAGAAGAAAAAGCTATTAGGAACAAGTGCGGCGCTTTTTAGTGAAGGTGTAAACTGTTTAGGTTCCTAACAGAGCAGTTCTAAGGGAAAAATTGAAGAACAGACTTTATGGAGCCAGAAAAAGTTTAACCTTGTTAAACCGGCGCTGCCCAATGCTGCTCTACTGGCAACTCCACGCTAAATCGCGCTAAAGCACGTTAAAGCGTGCTTGATAGCAGGGGCTGGAAAGAAGCAGGAATAGACCCAAAACGGACAATAAAACTACAGTTTCAAGTCAGTAACCACTCCTACGGGGGGCAGGGAAGCTGCTCAATGTTATTCACTGCCACTGATCAACAGAGAGACTTTCCTTTAGCCCAAGCAAAAATGGCCTCACAGAAACTTACAAACAGTTCAGGAACAGCAAGCCTGTAAGTGAACTTTTTTAAATCTCAGAAAAGTGGGAAAAAAGCAAGATTTTTTTTTGTTTTTTCAGAGATAGCAGAGGTTCACAAGTAATATCAAGTTATAACAGTGCAGTAAATGACCCCACACAAGAGTGCTAGGTCAAGGACGGAAAATATGCAAGTTTTGAGAAAAAAATGATTTAAAATTAAGTGCAAACAGGAAATTCAGTAAACAACTTAAGCATTAAAAACATAAAAAAAATGTTTTTCTGCCCTGTCAGGACACTTCCCAGTCATTTAATTCATACATGTAGATCAAAAGTTTACATAATCAGTATACTTTTACCACAAAAATAGCCACCAAATCAAAAAATAAGCCCTTAGCAAAATGCAGTCCAAGACAGGAAAAGAATAGTTGTGTAAAATCCTTCCACAACCATTGAGTTCCTTCTGTTCTATATACTGCAGTATTCATCACATAAGGGAGTCCAACTCCAGATGACTCAAACATCTGGCCAATATCCAAAAGCCTTCATGCTATTGCGAGGTATGTGCTATACTGCACTACACATTATACATACATCGCCCATAAAGAGATGTCGGGTATAAAGCGGACATCAGCTCGCACCTACCTCAGAACTGTGTGCCGCCCATCACCAGCCTGAGATTCTAGTTGGGAAGCATATCAACAGGAAACTAGGCAAGCATCAAGGGGAAGGCAGGGTGAGGAAAGCAATACTGCAGTATATAGAAGAACGTCTATGGCTATGTTAAGATTTTACACAACTATTCTATGTCCTTCTATTCATATGCTGCAGTATTCATCACATAAGGGACAACGCCAAAGCTGAAGTTTGGGACAGGTTGGGAGGATGAATAGCCAATGCTTTTTTTAATAAATCCGTGTAGGATTGCTCTTGCAAACTCAGCTCTGGACTTGGAGATGGTGTCAAGCTTGTAGTGTTTAGTGAAAGTATGGACAGATGACCATGTACACAATAAACAGCTTCCTGCACCCAGGGAAATCCACCACTCCATCCCCTGTAGTACCTAACAACCATGAAAACATCCCCACCCATTTTAACAAATTCTTTACAGAAACAGTTCAAGTCCTAGCCAACTTCCAAAATAATTCGAGTAGCCCCATAGCAACAGCTACTCCTACCCATCACTGTACACAAAACAATTCTTCCAGTTTTGCCCTCCACCTTGTCCCTACTAATACAATTGCTAAACTCCTCAAAAAACTCAAACCAACCACATTGGCAGTTGATAATTTGCCAGCAGATTTCCTTCAGATGACAGCAGAAGGTATATCCTATCCCATTGTCCATTCTCATAAACAGGTCAATAGCAGAATGTAAAGTACCTCAACTCATGGAAAATATCACATATTATGCCACTGCACAAAGGAGGTAACTCTCTTGAGCTCACCAACTACCGCCCCATAGCGATTCTACCACCTTTATCAAAAATACTAGAGAGAGTAGTTCATTCTCAACTAATACAGTACCGCCTAAAAAATGACCTACTATCCAAATCCCAGCATGGCTTCAGATCTTCCCATAGCACCACCACAGCATTACTTTCACATATCAACATTGTCAATCACAACAGAAACAATGGACTATTCGTATCCTCCATATTCTTAGACTTGTCCAAAGCCTTTGATATGGTTAACCATAGAATGCTTCTAGAAATACTATCCACCTTTAACATAAGCTCCTCCACCATATCATGGTTCAATAACTACTTATCAGACTGGCAGCAAGCTGTTCTATGGCAATACCAATTGTGCCCCCTATTACCAGTAGCCATAGGTGTCCCTCAATGGTCCATCCTCGGTCCATTGCTGTTCTCACTATTAACAAACCAGACAGCTTCATCCTCACCCTCTGCAATACGCAGATGACACTACCATTATATGTGTCGCCCCCAGCATAAATGAACTACAAACCATAACTCAAAATAACTTTACCTTAGCTGAAGCATGGTTCACCAACATCAAACTTGTTCTTAATCCCAAGAAAACCAAACTCATTCTCTTCAGCCCTGGTAGATCTCCACCTGTAAACTATGATTTTACCATAAAATCCAAAGATAATACACAAATCACCCCAACAACACACACTAAACACCTAGGAGAAGAAACTGACAATCTGAAATTTGGCATGCACATAGCCCAAACAATCAAGAAAGTTAACAAAAAAGCATGGTCTCCTTTACAGGAGCAGACAGTTCATCACTTAACATACCAAAGCCACAATTGCAAGGACTCATCTCTTATACATCCTCCTTTATGCCTCCCCTATCTTAACTAACCTTCGCCACACCGAACTAAACAAAATGGAATCATCTTTCAACAAGACTGCCAAGTTTGCTACCAATGCCTCACATAGATCCCATCACTGTCTAGCCCTCAAGCAACTTAATTGGCTTGAGTTACCCTAACTACTCCTACTCAACAAACTCGCTATAGCACACAAACTCTACCACCTTCCTGACAAAACCCCAACACTACAACATCTAATTCACCCCTACACCTCTACTAGAGCCTTAAGATCTAGTAACAAAAACGTCATTGTCATCAGACATAATAATGATGCTGGTAAATCTCTTTGCCTGTACTACTGCCAAAACCTGGAATTCACTCCCCAGCCACTTAACCTCTACCACTTCTACTTTCCGATTTAAAAAAACTCCTCAAAACCTACAATTTAAATAACTGCCTCTGCTCTTGCTACTCCCCAGGTTGATCTAGACCACTGCACTGCCACAAGGAGACATGCTGCATATCTGTGCATGCAATGACAACTCCTTCACAGCACTAGTCAACTTGTTCTATCACTGTTTTGTTCTAAACAGAATGAATAACTATCTTAAAAAAAAGATAAATAAAAAAAGTTCTCATATTTGTATCACCTACTATAATAATGACTTATAATGAATAACTGATAATCTCTGCTTATGTATCCTTGTTTGTACTCTTATCATGTATGCTCACATGTCTTCTGATATGTTACCCATATGCTTGTGTGCATTCTTAATATGCATGCTCATGTGTTCTGTTATATGATTGCCCAAATTTCTCTCTTTTGTACTGTATTGTTATTTGGAACTTTTCTCCCTGGGCCTCCGCTGAAAATGGACCTGTGCCAGTTGGACTTTCCCGGTAAACAAATGTAAAATAAAATAAAACAACATAAATAAATGTAGCTGCCTTCAGTATGGAGCCAACATCTGAACCTCTAAAAAATGCCCCAGAGGAGGACACTGCTCTGGTGGAATGAGCCCTCACTCAGGAAGCAAGTATCTTACCATTTGACAAATAATAAAAGGAAATAGCTTTACAAATCCAATTGGAAATAATTTGCTCAGAAAATGACTTACCCAGAGCTCTTGGATGGTAAGAAATATACAGGCAGTCAGATTTGTGAATATGCTCGGTTTTGCCAAGGTTGTATCACAGCTGCCTGTGCACATCTAAGGTGTGCAAGATTCTCTCACTGGGACACTGAGGTAAGGGGAAAAAAGGTAGGAGGGTTAATGGACTGACTTAAGGATAACTCATTTACCACTTCATGCATAAAAGTAGTGTTTGTAAGCTGGGAAACCCCATCTCTAAGAAAGACAGTGAAGGGGGGATTGGACATCAGGGCCTGTAACTCTGAAACCCTTCTATCAGAGGTAACTGCCACTAACAAAACAGTTTTCCAGGTACAATGTTGCAGGGAAGAGGAGCTCGCTGGTTCAAAAGGTGCCAGTGTTAGCTTCTCCAGCACAAAATTGAGATCCCAAGGAGGAGGCATTGGTTTCCTTGGTGGTCTGATATGGACACCTTTAAGGAACAGGTTTACCTCTAACCTAGAGGCCAAAGGTGGAGTCATAAGCAGACAAGCAGAGAAGGCCAAAAAGTGAGCCTTCATCGAAGAATAGGACAACCCAGCCTTCATCAATTCACACAGATAGGACAAAGCCACTGGAACATCAACTGACAACGGTTGTAGGTCCTTTTTATGACACAAGATGGAAAACCTTTTCCATTTGGAAATGTAGGATTTCCTAGTTTTGGGTTTTCTAGCCTCCTGCAGAACTTTTAGCACACCCTCAGAAAAAAGCTATCTGTAAGGGATTAAAACACTAACACCCATAACGTCAGATTCAGAGTTGACAGTTGTGGGTGTACCAGGGTTCCCTTGTCCTGAATGAGTAAATCCATCCAAAGGGGTAACTTGTGGTGATTACCACTGGCTAGGAGCAGGAGAAGGGGGACCAGTGCTGCCTTGGACAAAAGGGAGTCAACAGCAAGATTTTTGGTTGAGCGTGCTGAATCTTCAGAAGGACATTTTGTAAAAGAGGCAAAGGGAGGGGAAATGCATACAAAAACATCCCCTTCCAGGAGAAAGACAGAGCGTCCACCTTCTACAGCAGGGGATGTGAGACCCTGGCACAAAAGTTTGGAAGTTGTCTGTTCATGAGGGAGACAAATAGATCTATCTGAGGCGTACCCCAATGATGGATTAGGTTCAGAAACACATCCCTGTGCAACATCCATTCATGGGATTGGGTCATGGACCTGCTTAAAGAGTCTGCCACTGTATGTTGAGCTGAGGGGAGATAAACTTCTTGTATCTAAGTTTGGATCTGCAAGTCTAATTCCTTAATACCCAGACAATTAGGGCTAGTCTGCAAAGAATGTGAAACTTTGATCCCCCCCTGCTTGTTGATGTACCAAAGAACTGTGGTACTGTCTGTGAACCACCTCAGTACTCCTGGAGAAAGGTTGTTTCTGAAAATTTGCAGTGCCAAAATCGGTGCCCTCATCTCCTTCAAATTGATATGTTCTTTAGCCTGCTTGGGAGACCAACATCTCTGACTCTCGAGGCTTGGAGAGTTTCACCCTAACCTGTGGCTGAAGCATCTGTGAATAACTCTTGGGAAGTAAACGGGGGGTTGCAGTGGTAGGCCTGGGTTTCTATTTACCTGGAGGATCCACCATTCTAGTTCACTTTTTAAGCAAGGTAGGAGTGGACTCAGCAACTCTAAGGGGTTTAAGTGTTGCATCCACACTGTTATTGAGTACCATTGCAACTTCCTCATGTGTAGTCTTGTGAAGGGTATCATGAGGATAGTGGATGCCATGTACCCTAAGAGGGGAAGGAAATCCCTGGCTGTCAAGGACTGGAGAGGGAGAATGCTCCAAAAGTAGGAAGTCAGGAACAAAACTTTCTCTCTTGGAATAGAGGCTAGCATTTTGTCCATTTGTATCCTGCATCCCAGAAAAATATGATCGTGTGAAAGGATGAAGGAAAGCATCTGGAAGTTTATAGTGAACCCTAAACTCTGGCCAAGGGCAATAGTTAAGGAAGGGTTTTCTTGAAGAAGCTTTGGGGACTGAGCCTGAATCAGAAGGTCATCTAGGTAAGGGAAGATTTGAAATCCCTGTGTTCTGCAGAAAGTTATAACAGAGACCAAACACTTTGTGAAAACCTTTGCTGCCAAAGAGAGACCAAAGGGCAAAGCACAAAACTGAAAATGCCAGGAAGCTACAAAAAACGTAAAAACTATCTGAACCTTGGTTGGATGGGAATGTGAAGATAATCATATTTTATATCTAGAAACACCATGAACCCCTGTGGAAAAATTAGGGGTAGAAGGGAAGGTAGAGTCAATATATGGAAAGAAGTGACTGAGGAAGGTATTTAAATGGGAAAGGTCCAGGATGGGTCTTCCAGGGGCCATCCTTCCTGGGGACCAGGAGCATTCTGGAGTAAAACCCTTTTCCTTGCTGGGAAGTGGGAACCTTTTCAATAGTTCTCTGAGAGATCAGGTCCATGATTACCTGAGGAAAGGAACTCAACTGGTCTTGGGGGGGTGAAATCCCTCTGAATGAGGGGAATTTTTCTCAAACCATAAAATATACTGTCTTGATAATGAACAGTACCCAAGAGTCCTGAATAATCAGCTTCCAAGCAGCAAGGGACTGATTGAGATGAAGGGGGTGAATGGCCCTGAGGGCTCATAGTCACAGACTACCTGGCTTGGGTTGGGACTTAAAGGACTGTTCTGAGGCAGGGGTAGAAGAAGCAGACTTAGAAGAGGCTGGCTTTCTAGGTGCCTTCTTACTCTCAGATGAAGAAGATGACAGAGAATAAAGGCAGTCTTTACTGGAAAATTTCTTTGGAACCATGGAACAGGAGAGACAAGAATATGTTTAAGATCTTGTAGCTCATTTCCCCTGAAGAGCTATGCTGCTGAACTCCCAAACAAGGCTTTGATATCCAAGGGTGCATCCAGCAGTTTGCCCTTTAAATCTTCAGGCAGAGGCTGCAGTCTAAGCCAAGAGTATCTTCTCAGAACAGACCCTGAAGCAGCTGCCTTAGCAGAGGCATCAGCAGCAGCATTACTGCACATGATGGAGTGCCTAGTCACTTGTGCAGTAGAATTAAGAAAAACTGCTAATTTTGATTTAGTTGAGGAATCTGGAATGCCTCCCAACATTTTCCCTGCATTTGCAAAAAGGGCCAGGGAGTACTTTGCCACATGGGTCTTATAGTTTATTGCACGGAAGGCCAAGGTGGCAGAAGTGTAGATTCCATGACCTTACTTTCCTTATCAGAGGGTAACAAGGAAGTGGATGTTAGTAGTTTTAAAGCCTTATCCATTGAAACATAAATGGTAGCTGGATCAGCAGAAAGAGCCTTGAACAGGAACTTGGAGTCCTCGGGAACTTTATAGAACTTGTCAGGACATTTGGGGCCAGGAGGCTGAGTCTCTGGTCATTTGCAGGCAGCCGAGAAAACATCCAGAAAGGCAGGCAGGACTGGGGGGATAGCAGAAGGAGAAGGGGAGTCCATCTGCAAGAGGTCATAATACCTCTTTTGAATCTCTGAAACTTGGGAGCAGTCCCACTTAAAAAATTCTTTCATCTTAAGAATAGTCTTTCCAAAAGATAGGTCCTCCTCAGGGGAACAGGGGAATCTGCACTCTTAGATTCCTCCTCTGGGGAGGTACACCCTAATGAAGAAGCCAACTGAGTGGAGTAGACTAATGACTCCTCTTCAGAAGAATCTTGCTCCACTGAGGAAGTGTCCACAGTTGTCCTTTTAAAGGATTTGGAAGGAGAAAAGGGTGCAGAGGAACAGAAGGAAGGGGTTGGCAAAGGGCCATAAAGGCATTGAAGAGACTTTGAGAAAAGGCTTCCCAATCAGGGGCCTGCTGAGGGGTAGCAGGAGACACATTCTTAGTCTTTGTCTTTTTCTTTTTAGGGGCTTCCACATGATGGAATGTGGATGGACCGGACATCGGCCTACATTCGACAATATCTAAAAATACATCTTCATGCATCATGATCTGTGTGATGCCATGAGGGCCTTCAGATATAACAAGCCTGGGTTCCCCCTTGTTGTCCTGATCGGACACCTGCCCTTTCCTTGCAGACATGCCAGCAGACTCCTTTGGGGCCTCCACTGTGGTTCCCGACAAAGGTACATCCATTACGACCAGAAGAGAGGGCTCAGGCCACAATTTTTTGGCCTTCTCTGACACAGGTTCACCCAATGGCCCGTCACATCCATTTCCCATGCTAGCCGCTTAAGTTGCTGGTTTTCAAAATATAATTTAAGAGAGGCTAGCTGACACCCGAGGGTCTTAGGGACAAAGGATTTACAAATAGGACACTTGGTGTGGTCTGGATCTGGGCCTAAACAAAAGAGGCAAAGGTGGTGGGCATCTTTATGTGGAATCTGCCACCCACACAGACACTTGCCCTTCCTAGCTGACATGAACCCAACAAACAAGCAGTAGAAAAAAATTTTAATAAGAAAAATTCCCAACAGGTACTTATCTGAAAACTCAAACACAGCAGTTCTTTTGAGCAAATGCTTGGAGCAGGTGATCGGACAGGCGGCAAAAATGTTCTGAGGTAGGTGCATGCTGATGTTCGCCTTATACTCGACATCTCTTTATGGCTGATGTATGCATAATGTAGTGTGGTATAGGAAGTACCTCACAGTAGTATGGAGGATTTTGGATACTGGCTGGACGTAGGAGTCAGCTGAAGGCAGACTCCCTTATGTGATGAACACTGCAGCATATGAACAGAAGGACATCTTCTGATACTGTGAAAAAAATGTTGGTTTCTTAAAAGGAAAATACTGCTTTCGGTCATCAAACAAAAACATTATTTTCCTAAAGGAAATCAATTTCTGTGTAGAAGGGTTATCCAGTGGAGACTTATCTACTACAAAAAAAGTTTGAAGGCTGACTGCCACTCTTGTGAAGCCTCAGTGCTGCTTCTTCTCAAGGGGGCAAGAAAGTACTGAAGTGTTCGTCACACTGACTGATCTTCCTCCAAGGGGCTGGCCAATCAGCAGCCAGAGTGAAGGTCTGGGAGAGAGTCTGAGCTTTCTGCAGATGGCCAGTTGTATCCTACGCAGAGTACAACCCATGTAGCTTAAAGGCTACTGCAGCAGTAAGAATGATGAACATCTCCATCTCCTAGACAGACAGTACACTCAATTTCCCATCTGTTGATCTACATTCCTGTGGCAGGAGTTGTGGTGTTTGTTGGGCACCATGTTATCACTTCATTGGCCCAGCAGTGCACCATTTCATACTTACGGTCCTGCTCACCAACAGCATTAATGATGGTTACAATGTCTTCCTAGGCACAGTCACTGTAGGGCTGGTCAGATGCATGCAGGCCAAACATCCGTTATCCACGTAGATGGAGTGTCTGGACCTCATTCTCTGCATTAGAGAACTTGGGCTTAAGTGTGGATAAGTCCCAGCAGATTCATTAGTGTGTTTCTTCTTGGGCTGTTTTTTTATCTATTGATCTGTTGGTATGGAACACATTGGCATTAACACCCTTGTTCTGGCATGGTGCTTGAAAATCCTATCACCACTAGTATCTTCCGTGGCCATATAGCATGCTGTTTGTTACCGGACAGATATATATCTGTATCCACACACTAATGTCAAGCACTCTGGCTTATGGAGTACTCCCCACAAAAAACTATCAAAAAATTGCAAATGACCAATATATGTGCAATGTATATAGCAGTAAAATGTATTGAAAAGTGTTCAGAGTATGTGGTCATTGATGCGTCTTTCATTAAGCACAATAATTCTGTAGCACAGCACGCTAGCAATCACCCACTCAGGTACCCATCTAAAAGTACCAACAAACATGCATCTTATTTTTCAGTAGGCTGCATAGTATTAAAAAAAAAATGTAATCCATAAAACGAAGCAGCTTTTCAGGCAAAACAATAAAGCCCTGAGCAGGGCAAGCTTAGAAAATTGTGAAAAAAATCCACGGACGGCTCAGGACACTTCAGTATACTTTATTCCACATAAACACAGCACCTTAACGCTCTACCATACGTTTTCGTTTTAAAAATCACTTCCTCAGATCTTACTTTTTTAAAACAAAAACATATGGTGGAGCATTACGGTGCTGTGTTTCTGTGGAATAAAGTAAACTGAAGTGTGCTGAGCTGTCTGTGGGGTTTTTTTTCACAATTTTCTAAGGGCTTTATTGTTTTGCCTGAAAAGCTGCTTCATTTTGTGGATTACAAGTTTTATTTGGAAGCTGCTGTGAATTTAAAAAAAAAAATACTACAAATGAAAAGACTTTTTAAAAATGTAATTCTTACCTTGTACAAGCAGAAATATTTTAGCTGAAGTAAGGTTTCCTTTTGAAAATCACCTTTTGCTGGTATTGAGATACGAATGTCACATAGCAAGTTGAGGCTCTATGCATTTTGTTGTGCTTATATTGTGCAGATTCAGCTGGCTGGGCACAATTGTTGTGTCTTTTGGCTTTTCCCAGTTAGGGGTCGCCACAGCGGAACTCCGGTCTGCTAATGATTGGCAGTAGGTTTTTAAGTGCCAAGTTGCCAGCTCTGATGCACAACCTTCTACGAAGGTATGCCCATTCACACATGTCTCCACACAGAAGACGCTCTAGCTGAGAATCGAACAGGACAACGTCTTACTGTGAGGCGACAACGCTACTGCAGCACCACCACCACAATTGGCTGGGCACAATGATTGTGCTAATTAAATATCTCCTCATTATTGCCTCTGAATCACTCAATTTCCAAGACAAGCACACCTGCTAAAAATCGGGCAGAAGTCTCCTGAATGCTAGGCCCATGCCTGGGTCTGTAAAGACACCACTTCACATGCAAGGTAAAGGCCATACTTTCAGGTAGGGTACTGTAATTCTATATTTAATCACCTGAACATGGAGCTATTCTAGTGCCCGATTTCTTAACTGCATACACAGAGATTGAGAGCTACCACATTTCACCCCTTAGAGAGCCAGTCTGAATAATAATAAAACGAGTACTTATATTTCTGAGTTTGCCATGTGTTGTCCAAATGAGATGCCTTTGGATGCCTGTCACTAAGTGGTTTATAGGATAAGACCGAGATTCTTCAAGGTGAGCTATCACAACTGGAGAAGGAGAGGGTATTGCTCCTTTTGGAGTACAAGAGGTGGTGTGAGGAGTCTAAGATATTTCTCCAGCTCCTCCATAAGGATTGCAGTCAGAGGATCACGCAGGAGGTCTATAAATGGCCTCAGTATAAGAATGAAAGCCGGAATTGTTTACCCAAGTTGTCATCCATGCAAATGGCATTCCACATATAGTGAAGCACTGCCATCATTACAGTGACATAAGGCACTGCAATCCTGACATCCTTGGCTGATAAGAGGATGAAACAGCAAGCACCATCTATGTACTATAAGTAGACCTTAAGTTAGCTACACATTTAAACTGGCACTGCATATCCACAAATGTAAAGTAGCACTGATTTTGTCTATACACCCTGAAAAATTCAAAGCAAACAGGCAGCTGAAGAGGAGAAGGCAGCACTGTCTAAGAGAGAGCACTGGGATGGGTATACTTGCTTCAGACTGTCTTGTTTTCAGCGGATTCATTCGGAAAATACATACCTTTTCATACACCACTGCCAGTTGTTGTATAACTGCCATAGCAAAGGTAGTAGCATGACTGTTTAATGTTATTAGTGCATTTATGCATGCATACTGTCACATATGTGTACAAGTGGATTAGGAATTTAAGGCTCAATACCCCACACACACACACACACACACAAAACCAATTAGTGTTATGATGAAATAATTCAGGTTTATTTTTCTGTTTGTTTATAATAGCTACAACATTAGAAAGAGAAAATATGTATTGGGTGGGTGGACATCTTTGTCAATACAGTTCTTTACTTTGCTTGTAACCTGTGGAAAAAATATGTCTAAGCAGCATGGCTTTTGTGTGCATCACAGACTAATGACAACTGTTAACTTATCTACGTAGTTCATCACCATAATTTTCTTATCTGTCAAAATGCAAGTGATAATGGCTCCTTGTTCAGGTACTTTCAGAGCTGTTTATATCAACATGCTTCTTAAACTGACCAGTGTTTTTGATCCTTCACATGTGTGTTTAAGTGTATCGTAGTCAAACTAAATATATTTATGCGTACGTATATACAATACATATCTTCAGTTTTTCACTGTATTTGACTTCTCCGCCCACCTTTTTCACTATCTGTTCTATTACTTACATTTATTTCATTACCTTGTTTCTCTCCATTTATTTTCTATTATATACAGCAGCAGCATCATCATCATGACTTATAGCCATCCTTCTGACATTGTTTGTCAGCTCCCCAAAGATGGCAGCAGCAGTGCCACCTCCACAACAACCAGAAGCAGCCAGCAGACCTGGGTCCCAGCATGCCACATTCACTTCCACACCACCTGCCCTAGCTGCACCACCTGTTGCAGGTAGCCCTGTGCCAGATACTAGTACACTTTGTACCTGCCACCAGCACTGCTAGTGGAGAGGATATGTTTGTCTCTCATCAACAGGTGGCAGATATTGTGGGGAAGATTACTCACAGGTCCAGTTACTCATTCATTTGTGGCCCTGTCCATCCCTGTCTTCACCATCTGAAAAACAGCCTACTAGTAGCGGTATCCAGGTAGTGACTAATCTCCCACTCAGTCTCAGCTAGTAGTGTGTGCAGCTGTGAACAACCCATCATATCCCCCCAACCTGGTGTTCCCCTCCCTTTTGTGTCCAAGCCCAACCTATTGCCTGTTAGGTCATAACCTCACCAGTGTATTCTCTTTCTCTGTATCTCTCCAACATGTCACCATTATGTTTCCCCCTCCCTCGATGTGTTACCACACACCCTGTCAGTTATGTCTGTTCATCCCTGGTTCCTTACCTAACCTGTTTACCATATTCTTATGTCCCATACTCTCTTCCCCAACTTTCTCTTTATGCATGAAAAATAACACATCCCACAAAAAAATTACCTCTTCTTCTTCTTCACCTCCATCCTGTTCATTCCTTAGCTGCTCACCTTCTGTCCTACCATCTGCTTGCTTTCTCCTTTTCATCTCTTTACTATACGCCTACTTCCAACCTTTTATATGGTAAAAAAACAAATAAAACACACATCACATATGACCATATACAGCTTCTAAAACACTTGACTTTTGCAATTGTACAGTGTGCATAGGTCACAAACAGCATGCTTAATACCCAAGTAAAACAGATGGGGACTGGTGCTGCTCATTGTAGAGTAACAATTAAGTACAGTCACCATCATCCATTGCATATATTGCCATTGGGCATGCAAATGAGTTGAGTGTTGTTGCTCAGCAGTCTGCATGTACACTTCTATAGCTCAGTTTGTAAATGAAGTGTTTTGCGCAGTGTAACTGAAGAGGGCCGAGGGGTCAAGTCTGCTCAATGCTGAATCCTTTCTGTGCCTTTTATTCTTTCATTCTGCAAATGTGTATCAATCACCTGCTATGTGCTTCACTTGTGACTGCCTCTATAGCTCATCCTCTAAATGAAGTGCTTTGCACAGTGTAATGAGAGATGGTTCTGGATACAAGATCCCTCAAGGCTGTATACAGGCATGCCATTGTTAGTTTAGGTGCTTGTTTCAAGAAACTGCATTACAGTACAGGTAGCAGTACTCAGATTCTGCTGATGTGCTGTTTTTGGTCGATATAGCTTTATTTTGTTTTGTACCTCTCCCATCATGAGTATGCTTACATTTTTCTAATCTTCAGTTACTTGAGATCGATATCCATGTTTCATGCCCCCTTATCCACTGTCCTCCACATCCCTGATTGTCCCCTTATCCACTGTCCTCCACATCACTGATTGTATCACCACCTCCCCTTGCAGTGTTGTCTGTGTTATATATTTGTATGGCCCTACTATAACCTTTACTCTCTTGCCTTAATCATACTTCCATTACTACCTTCAACTTTCTCTGCCATATGTGTATTCTTGGGTTAAAAAAACAGATCAGTTCACAGGCCTCATGTTGTTGTAGGGTGGCCCAAAACCTTTTCATCAGTGGCACAACAGGTAGAATGCTTTGCTTTGGAGCAGAAGGCTATGGGTTCTATTCCCACACAACGACGATTGATTGCTGACACTGCAGTGCAGCATAAGAGGGGTGCTGCACTTGAGTGCATTATCCTTCAGATGAGATGTTAAACATAGATCCCATCAGCTTGAACTGGCGGTAGTTCAAATGAATGCAAAACATCCCACTGCATCTGTTAAAGAATAGGGGGAAGTTCCCTGATGCCCTGGCCAAATTTCCCCTAGGGGTATAAATACCACCTCAGGTCTCCCCTGAAGAGAGACTACTAGCTTAGTGTGACTAACCTAGTCAATAAAGAAAAAATAAAATAAAATATTCTTTCGTTTCCCATAACTGTGAGCTCAGGATTATGTCAATTGCCCTTCAGGCTCATGCATGACAGATGAACAGTAGTGCTGCTCGTATTTCTCTAAGGCTTTACCAAGGTCCATCATGATCTTCCCACAAGTCCCTGCTAAGGTCACAATGAGGTTCTTTTATGAGCTGCTCACTGCACACACTTGTCTGGTCACATTCGTTGTTAATGAGCATAATGGATCATTGTGCACACACAGTAATCAAAGTAGGGTTAGACATGATCATGGATGCAATGTTTCTGAAACCCCAGGGATAATGTTCCAGTGGTTTATTACTTTTATATTGTTGAACATAAAAAACTGTTGTAACTACATATTGAAAATGCTTGCATTTGTGAAAAGATAAACATTACTTTATGAAGATGGAATAATTTCACTGAATACTACTTTCAAAAGATTTGCTCTAAAATTTTCAAAACGTTACAAATCTGAATGTTTCATATATTTCAAAGGTGCATTTTTAAGATCAGTTGTTCCTGCATTTATTTTACCTTGTAATTTACCTAATAATTTGTGTATAGAGCTAAACTTTGTTTCTAAAGAGGATGAAACTGTAATCTTTCCTTTATTTACGTCACATAGCTTTCTTGCTGATTGCTCTAATGTAGCATCACCTAAAATTAGTCTCAAGTCAATCATTCATATCTGTTTCAACAAGTTCCTTGCTCGCATGTAAGTTGAAGTTTGTAATTGTATTACTTGGTTCACTAAGTACATTCAACTAATTTGAGATCTGTAGGTTATTAGCAGGTTCGTGTGCCTCTGTCATCACTTTAGTCTCTTTAATGCCTCATCCTCAGTATTCTTACATCTATCTTTTTTATTTTCAGATAATGTTATTTGCTTAATAATAAATTGTATGCGCCTAGATTTTCTGGGGGGGGGGGGTAATTACCAGATTGAGGGTTCTTACAATTAAGTGATTAAGCATTTTAAATGTACTTAACAATGTCAACTGATGTACCAACTTCATAAACATGTGTTCTTTTTCCTTCAGTATATGAGCTCACATCCTCAATTACATTTCTTGGGCTGATTTCACTGTTAATAATCTTCCCCTTCATTTTCTTCTTAGTTAGGTACTTTTTTTTAGATGACTGTTTTTTCTTGTTACATTCTTGTTCATTAACATTTTTCTCCTTTTTAGTCGACTGTTTTTCCTTGTGACTTCTTGTATTAATTTCAGTACTGTTCTCTGGATATTATTTTTTTTTCACCATTGCCTACTAGACGGTATAGGTGCATTTAGCACAGTACATTCTCTCCAGTGTAATACATAGGTATGATTATGAGCAAACCTTTAACATTTATTGCAAGAAATTTTATTTGTGATTATTGGACTGTTTACACCCAACCTTGGTTGGTCACGCTTTCCGGTGGTGAGAGAACCTGGTTTCATCTTCTCATTCCTGCAAGAACAACAGTCAGTCATCAGTTTTCTTTCTAGAGATTTCTCCCTATACTGCATAATAATTATGCCAGCTTAAGACTGACTGAAAAAATTCAAATTATTCTGTACACCACACATGTAGTGCAGTCACTTAAAATGCATACTTTAATCTTCTGATATGTATTAAACATACCCATGAGGTTTGTTGACTTCACACTTACTCAAAGACAGTTAGCAACAGTTAATTTCAACCCAATAGAATTCAATAGAATGTGTGACACACAAGACATTTTTCTTCTCTATATTGGAGCAAGGTTTCTTAGACTTAAGGGGTGGTGATTTCAAAAGGGAAACTTGTTGGCAGATTAGACTTGAGGCAGGTAAACAGCCTGGCCTGAATGAAATGATCAAAATAAAATGTTTTTTTAAAAATAGGAAAGTGTGTGTGAACAAAGACTGAATGTACCTTTTATGGTTTTAACAAATGGTTTTGTTATTAGGATGTAACTAATTGATTTTAACAAGACAACTGTGGTTGTTAATTAAGGGGGGGGTATAAAAGTATGTCAGTGAAACCAGTGATTTGTAACAAGTTCTTAGGAAGTCTTAGGACGAAAGCGTTTAAATAAAAGGTTGTACATTCAGTACGAGCTTCATTTTTTTATTATTTTATTCTCCAGTCTTTTGCGCCGTTTGGATCAAAATAGTTCTGCTTACCTTGTCCGCTATCATGTTTGAGCTCCCTGAAATATGTGTTGCCATGGGAAAGTGGTTAGAAGAAATTGCCCATTTCCAAACTCTGAGGGCTTCTCAACCAAGTGGGTAAGATTTAGTTCCTCCTAGTTTGTTGATGTACCAGATACTGACATGTTGTCTGTTTGGATTGCCACTGTTTCTAGGGGAAGGGCATCCTAAAATGCTTGCAACGCTAAGAGCACCGCCCTCAACTCTAGAACACTGATGTGCAAATTGGCCTCCAGTGGGGACCAAGTGCCTTGGACTCTTTCCCAGATAATGCCGCCCCCTCCCACCCTATTCGGGAAGCATCCATGGTCACTATGGCTTGGGGCTGTGGAAGAATGAAAGAACGGCCCAAAACTATCTGGTTGGAATGGAACCACCACAACAGGTCTTGTTTGCAGTGAGTGGTGATCAAGATGTGATGCGACATCAGCTGATTCATTAAGGACCATTGGGAGCCCAGAAGCCATTGGAGAATTTGCATGATATCTGGCTAAGGGAACTACAGTAATATAGGCTGCCATCAAGCCTAGCACCTGTAGGTTTAATCTGCCTGGAATACTTCTGTTCTGAGTAATATAGTTTACTTGTGATCTGATCTTTTGCAGCCTTTCCACTGGGAGTGAAGCAAGTCCTGTAACTGTATTTAACAGAGCTACGATAAATTACAGCTGTTGTGTAGATTGCAGATTTGACTTTTCATAATTTAATTAAATGCCTAAAGAGGTGCAAAGATGCAGAGTGCAATCTCTTGCCCATTTTAGTTGACGCCTGGTGGTAGTGGTATGGATCCAGTCATCGAGATAAAGAAAAACTTGAAATTTCTGCAGTCTGAGATGAGCTGCTACCACTGCCATGCATTTGGTAAACACCCTGGGGCTGTGGTGAGACCAAAGGGGAGTGCTCTGAACTGGAAATGACAGGCTCCCAAGACCGAAGCGCAGGAATCTCCTGGAGTGTTTGCGCATTTTTATATGGTAATATGCATCTTGCAGATCTATAGAGCATGTCCAATCATCTTTTTCAAAGAAGGAAAGTATTGACTGTACTGAGACCATCTGGAATTTTGTTTGTTGAACTGGCTGAGATCCAAAATGGGTCTCCAGTTCCCTGTCTTTTTTGGCCATTAAAAAGAATCTTGAGTACAATCCGGATCCTCTTTGGTCTGGTGGGACTTTTTGGATGACTCTTTTTGAGCCAGCTTTGAATTTCTATGACTGCTGCTTCCATGTGACTGGGTGGAATGTCCGGGAGTCTTTTTTGTGTTTTTGGACTTGAGGAAAGGGGAATAATGTAACCTTTGCAAATGACTCCCTGCACCCATTTGTCCAATGTTATCTGTAGCCAGGCAGATTGGTGTATGGATAAATTGTCCCCCAACTGCCTCCAGAGGAAGGCAATTGGGCCTCCGTTCATGAGTGCTGGTATCTCAGGACCCCTGGTTCTGTGAACCACCTCTGCCTCGAGGATGTCGTCTTCCATTGTAACTTCCTCCTCTGCCCCGGGGAAGCCTTTACCACAGGTAAGGGAACCAAATTTGTCAAGGCCAGAATGGGGCAATGAGGATCATCCTGCTCCCCAACCGTGAGGCTTTCTGTAAGAGTTGTAGCATTAGTGGTAGAGGAGGATAGGCATAGAGTAGACCGGGTGGCCAAGCATGCACCCTTGTCTCTTGGAGTTTCCCCTGGAATGGGGATTAGAGTGAAGAAATTGCCGCATTTGGTGTTTGATGGAGACGCAAAAAGATCACAGCAGGGTTGCCCCCAAGCTGCAAAAATCTGCTTCACTACTAGTGGATTGAGAGACCACTCGTACGGGGTAAGAAGGGTGCGACTGAGCTTGTCCGCTAGGATGTTGGTCCTCCCCGGAATGTGCGTTGCAATCAGAAAGAGTTTGGAGGAGATCGCCCATTCCCACACTCTCATGGCTTCACGGCATAGTGGGTAAGATCTGGTTCCCCCCTGTTTGTTGATGTACCAGACCACCGACATGTTGTCCGACTGGATTGCAATCGTTCCTATAGGGAGGAGGTCCTGAAGTGCTTGCAACGCAAACAGCATCGCTCTCATCTCCAGAACGTTGATATGCAGGGAGGTCTCTGTATCGTTCCACGTGCCTTGGACTGTCGTGTCCGAATAATGCCCCCCCACCCAAGGTGGGAAGCGTCCGTGGTCACCGTGGCGAGAGGAGGAGATGTGCAGAAGGGACGGCCCGTATGGAGGTTCGAGGCTTGGAACTACCATAGTAGCGCCCTCCTGCATGCCTTGCTGATAGCAATGGGGTGGTGGAGAGGGAGGGATAGAAAAGACCATTGCACTAGAAGAGTCCATTGCAGTACCCGCATGTTCAAACGGGCGCATGGGAGGAGCGTAATCGCTGCCACCATGGAGCCTAGTGCCCTCAGGACTAATTCTGCTGGTGAAGTCTCTGATTGAAGGATAGCCCGCACATGGAGTTGTAGGTTCCGGGTTCTCTCGGGAGTTAGGAAGGCTCACAACTCTCTGGTGTCTATTCTGGCACCTATGAATTCTATGACCTGCGTTGGAGCCAGAAGGGATTTGTCGAAGTTGATAGTAATGCCTAACTGTGGGGCTAGAGAGAGAAAGAAGTCTCTGGCTGAGCAAAGTAGATGCCTTGTTGGTGCGGTCAGGAGCCAGTCGTCCAGGTACGGAAAGACCTGTATTCCCTGGAGTCTCAGGTGGGCCGCAATCACTGCTAATACCTTGGTAAACACCCTGGGGGCTGTGGTGAGGCCGAAGGGAAGGACCCTGAACTGGTAATGACTGGCCCCCAGCTGGAAGCGAAGGAACCTCCTGGATCATCTGTCCATTAAAATGTGGTAGTACGCATCCCTGAGGTCTATGGAGCACATCCAGTCGTTCTCCCTTAAAAGGGGGAGAATAGATTGAAGAGTGACCATTTGGAATTTTTCTTTGGTTACTGACAGGTTCAAGCGGGAAATGTCTAGGATCGGTCTCAAGTCCCCCGTCTTTTTTGGCACCAAAAAGAACCTGGAGTAGAACCCTAATCTGAGCTGGTCTTGGGGGACGGGCTGGATGGCTCTTTTTCCTAACAGCTGCTG
Organism: Protopterus annectens; assembly: GCF_019279795.1. NCBI lineage: Eukaryota > Metazoa > Chordata > Ceratodontiformes > Protopteridae > Protopterus > Protopterus annectens. Next base: position 981,968,456 of record NC_056728.1, on the reverse strand, counting down.
AATTTCTGCAGCTGCGGCCTCCCTCTGATCGGGTGGTACATCGGGGAGGTTTCTGGATTTGGGGACATGGAGTAATGGTATTTTGTACCCTCTGGATATAATGCGAAGCACCCAGCGGTCTGTCGTGATGGACTCCCATGCCACTAGGTGTTTCGAGAAGCACCCCCCGACTGCCTCCAGAGTGGAGCAGCCGGGCAACCCCTCAGGGCTGCTGCGTGGGCCATTCAGAGAAAGGTTCTCTGGACCCAAAGTTTCTCTGAGCCCTTCTGCCCCTGGGGCGGCATCCTCCCTGTCCTCCTCTGCCACGGTAGGACTGGTTGTCCGGAGCAGGTTGGGAATGTTGTGATTTTCAGAACCACATCTTCTTCTGACCCTTTTGGTTCCTCGAAAAGGACCGCTGGGGAGCAGAGAAGCGGACTCCGACGGCAGACAACGTCTTCCCGTCCTTCTCGCTCTGGACAAGTGTCTCGCGAACTGTTTTGCCAAATAGGGCAGAACCATCGAAAGAGGAGTTTGAGAAGGACGCTTTAAAGGGCTCCGCAAAATCGCAATGACGGAGCCAGGCCTGACATCTCATGACTAGGCCTGCTCCGCTAGCCCTAGCGGCTCCCTCTGTGGCGTGGGACAATAGCCACATAGAGGTGTTTGAAATTGATCTCAGAGTGTCCATTCGGGTGGAATACAATTGCTTGTCGTCCTCCGACATGGACTCAGGGGGGATGCAGCGTATTCTTTGATAAGATCCCGCTGCATCCTGATGACATGTGCCATACAGTTCAGAGACCTTACAGAGAAGGTCGCTGCACTAAAAACTCACTTCCCTAAGCGGTCCATCAAACGGGACTCTTTGCTCGGTGGATGGACTGAGGGGCTCTCCTGAGCCAATTCCCTCTTCGTGGCTGCCGCCATCAACATGGCATCTACAGGGGGCCCCTTACTCCAATGTGATCGGTCTGAGGGGGGGCTAAGTATTCTATCCAGGCGTTTCGGTATTGGCTCCACGGTGTCCGGATCCCTCCACGCCCTGGTGGTAATGAGGTCCACCAGGGGGTCGGCCGGAGGGCAAGAGGTAGACGGGCCTGCCTCAAATGCCTCCAGAAACACGGACTCGTCAGAGGAAGACTTGGGGGCAGACCACCCACCTCTGATCCTCAGCATCTCCATGATGTCTCCAAAGGAGACATCCTCAGGGGGTGATCTTGGGAAGCCTTCCCCTTCCTCCAAGTCCATGTCCTCGGTTAAGGACTCAGGGTAGTCCACGTGCCTCCTTTTGCACTTATGCTTGTGGGGCACTTCCTCGGGGGGGCTGCCCGAGGAGGCCTCGCCAGCAACATCTTGTTCCAATGGAACCATCTGTGACATCGAAGCAGGCTGTCCCTTTGGCCGGGTGATGGAAGCCTGGCCCAGCAGAGAGGGAGTGCAGGGAGGAGCCGATACAAGGACCGGGGGTCCGGATGCTCTCAACAGAGCCCTTTCCACAACATCGAAGGCCGAGGGAGAGCCACTCTCTATTGGATCCGAAAGTCGGATCTGATGAAGGGATCGGAGCCGGCGCCGAGACCATCGGATCCGAGGGACCAGTGGGCTCCGACCTGGATGGAGCCGAAGGCACACTGAATCCCCCGGATCCGAGGCTCGGGCCATGGCTCCGAGAGGTCGGATCCGAAGTACCAGGTACTGTCGGCACCGACCCACCCCCGGCTCCAACGCTGCTCGGCTCCGAACCCGGATAGCGGGTCGGAGAAGGAGCAATAGGATGGAAAAAAGGTGTCAAGCTCCCCCTCGGAGGGGGGGAGGAGGCAAGAGCACTCCCATCTGCAGCTGGGCCAGGATGAACCTTTGCATCATCCGGTCCAAGTCTGCATCGGACATATTAAAAGTAGATCTCGAAGAGTCCACCGAGGCAGGCCTGGAATGCCGCCTCAATGACCTAGACGGAGATCAGGTCTCCTCCTCTTCGGGCCCTGGGGAGAAGCAAGGGGATCGGAGCGGAGGGGGAGGAGACCTAGAAGCAGTAGAGGGAGAAGCCCGCTTAGCTGGCGGGGCCGAAACGGAGGTCTCGGCCCAACGCTTGTGGTGCTTCTCCCTCTGTTTCTCCCTCCTGGCCTCCCTGTCCTCCAACACTTTAGCGGGAGGTTGAGTCCCGGACGGAGGCAGGGGGGCAGGAGTGGCAGCAACCAAGGGCTGTGGTGGAGCCACGGGAGCAGCAGAGGCAGCGGAGGACGAAGCCGAGTCCGGGGGTAAAAGTCCCGCTAGGACCAGCTTCGACCTCCGCTCTTTCAGTGCCCTGGGGTTGAACGCTGCACAGATGGTACAGCCTGAGGTAAGGTGTTCAACCCCAAGGCACCGAACGCACTGAGTGTGGCCATCAGCTGGGGAAAGCTTATGGCCACACTCGGTACATTTAGAAAAAATGGCTTTTGGGGCCTCAGCCATCTTTTTTTTTTTTTTTTTTTTTTTTAAAGGAAAAAACAACTACACACACACACAGGCCCCCAAAAAAAACACAACACACATGCACACACTAACGACCAGCGAAGGGAGGAGAACTAGTTAAAGTAAAAATAATAAGGGAACCTAACACTTACACACTTTTGTAATTTAAATAAAAAAGGAAATTTTTGACAGAAAAATACAGTAAAATTTCTACTTAGCTGACAAGCTCAAAAGGATCCAGCCATCCACAAGCACGGCAAACTAGATCTGAGGTCATGGAGAGTTAGCAGGGGATTATGGGTGAAGGGAGGAGCTAGGAGCTCGGATCCATTAGCTTGAAACAAGTTGCCGGCTCGGATCCGATATCGGATCCAAGACGCACAGGTTGCTGACAAATGAACTTCCTACTTCAGATCTGTATTTAACAGAGCTACGATAAATTCCAGCTGTTGTGTAGATTGCAGATTTGACTTTTCATAATTTAATTAAATGCCTAAAGAGGTGCAAAGATGCAGAGTGCAATCTCTTGCCCATTTTAGTTGACGCCTGGTGGTAGTGGTATGGATCCAGTCATCGAGATAAAGAAAAACTTGAAATTTCTGCAGTCTGAGATGAGCTGCTACCACTGCCATGCATTTGGTAAACACCCTGGGGCTGTGGTGAGGCCAAAGGGGAGTGCTCTGAACTGGAAATGACAGGCTCCCAAGACCGAAGCGCAGGAATCTCCTGGAGTGTTTGCGCATTTTTATATGGTAATATGCATCTTGCAGATCTATAGAGCATGTCCAATCATCTTTTTCCAAGAAGGAAAGTATTGACTGTACTGAGACCATTTGGAATTTTGTTTGTTGAACTGGTTGAGATCCAAAATGGGTCTCCAGTTCCCTGTCTTTTTGGCCATTAAAAAGAATCTTGAGTACAATCCGGATCCTCTTTGGTCTGGTGGGACTTTTTGGATGACTCTTTTTGAGCCAGCTTTGAATTTCTATGACTGCTGCTTCCATGTGACTGGGTGGAATGTCCGGGAGTCTTTTTTGTGTTTTTGGACTTGAGGAAAGGGGAATAATGTAACCTTTGCAAATGACTCCCTGCACCCATTTGTCCAATGTTATATGTAGCCAGGCAGATTGGTGTATGGATAAATTGTCCCCCAACTGCCTCCAGAGGAAGGCAATTGTGCCTGCGTTCATGAGTGCTGGTATCTCAGGACCCCTGGTTCTGTGAACCATCACTGCCTCGAGGATGTCGTCTTCCATTGTAACTTCCTCCTCTGCCCCGGGGAAGCCTTTACCACACGAGTTCTAGAAAGGTCCTTGGGACCTTTTGAACCATAACCTGCCACTTCTCTGGTTCCTGCAGTAGGGCTGTTGAGGAGTGGAGAAGAATATGCCCATAACAGAAAGAGTCTTCCCATCTGTCCCATATCTGGCTAGTGTGTCTTTTACCTTTTGTCCAAACAGGGATGATCCATCAACTAGATCATTGACGAATGAAAATTTAAACGGCTCCGCAAAGTCACACAAGCCCATCCAGGTATATCTCCTAATGGCTACGCCTCTACCCGCTGCTCTTGTCATCCCTTTGACTGTGTGGGCAATAGCGTCATGGAAGAGTTAGAGACTGCTTTGAGGGTGGCAAGCTGAGAGGTAACGGTCTCTTACCCCCCCCCCCTTCAGCTACTGCTCCTGTGAGAGCATCTGACAGCTGTTTGATCAGATCTCTCTGTAGGCTGGTAAAGTGACAATGTAGTGCAAAGACCTGAGACCAAAGGTCGATGAAGCATAAATGTGCTTCCCAAATCTATCCATAGTGCTGGACTCTTTGTTAGGAGGATCAAGTTTCTTCTTTGTGGCTGCTGCTATCATCATGACATCTATGAGAATACCCTTAGCCCAGTGCTGCTCTTCCTTGGGGGCAGAAAGGATCCAATCAGGCCTCTCAGGGAATAACTGGATGGCATCAGGGATCTTACACACCTGCTGCGTGATCAATATAATGAGTTTGTTAACGGCTTGAGAGATCCAAGAGGTAGAGGGTTGGCACAAAAAGCCTCCAGGTACACAGACTCCTCCAAAGAAGGCTGGATGGAAAACCAGCCATCCCTCTGTTTCAGTATTTCCAGGATGGCCCCAAAGGAATCATCAGAGGGTGACCTTGGGGAACCTTCCCTCTCATCAGAATCACTATCCTCCATGAAGGACTCCTCCAGGAGTCTAAGTGCTTCTTTTTGCACTTTTTCTTCGCAGGTACTCCCTCGGAGGGATGCTCTGGGGAAGTATCCAAACAGGAAACCACCAAGGTGGGTCTTTCCTGATGCTTTTCTGCCCTCTGTCCCAAGGATGACACTGACAGTAGCTCTGGTTGAGGGGATGCAAGAGATTGGCACGACAGGGATGGCAAAGACTGGGAGTCCACTATGGACAAGGCCTTCTCCATGATCCAGAAGGCTGGCCCCCCCACAGAGGGATGGGAGCCTAAAACTGAAACAGACTCCATCGGAACCGTGATCCCACCGTCACACAGAGGTGGCGACCCCCAAAGTAGAAGCCTGGGCTGAGCCAATGAAAGCCGAAGCACTAAGAAGTATGGAGGGCTCAGAAAAAAAGAAAGTCAAACCCTACCCCTCAGAAACGGCAATGAAGTCTCGACCCTGGAAGACCTCCTGTTCCGAAAGACCAGAGGAGCTCAAGGCAGGTCCTGGTTCTGGAGAAGAGGCTCTTACCAGAACTGAGACAGTTGGAGCCAGGTAGGTCGGTGCCAGGGATTCCAACAACTCAACTGGTGTTGGAGGAAGAAGAGAAGACGGTGCTGAAGTAGGACAGATGCCGGTACCAACTTGGCTGGGAACTAAAGATGAAGGCAATCCCCTCGCCACCAAGAGCTGGGCCACCAGCCTCATGATGTCTGATTCCAAGAGACTCTTAGTGAATCAAACAGACGTTGGAGACCTAGGTGGTCTTGGTTCCATGAAAGGGCTAGGCGGTCAGACCTTAAATGAATCGACCGAGGAAGAATACCTTGATCATGGAATTGAAATCAAAGTGGTCTGCTCCGGTACCAACAAAACTTCTGCTACTGAAGCAGTAGTTGTCTTGTCTGATGAAGTAGATGGTGTCGAGTCTGTCTTGCATATCAGTGACGAGGGAACTGTCGATACCGTAGGCTGTTTAGATACCTTTCTTTTTAGGTGGTTCTGAGGAACTGCTTGGAACAGAGTGTGAGCGTTTCTTCTGTTTAGAAGAGGAGGATGAACTAAGTTCCGAGACCTAGATATGACCTCTTCAAAATCTTCTTTTAGTAAGCCTTTCAAGATTAACTTGTTTCTCTGCTCAGTTAAAGCCCTGGCAGAGAAACCATGACAAATAGAGCAGCTTTTCTGCAAGTGTACAACTCCTAAACAATATACACAGCAGACATGCCCATCTGAACTGAGCATCTTTCTGTTGTACTTCTTGCACCTCTTAAAGCCAGAAGTGCCCTTAGATTAAGGTTTAACCGAAGAATCAGATTTATCAGCCATACCGGAAAGGAAGGCTTAAACCTGATAAAGGTCATACACACAGAAAAGGGTACAGCAAAGTTTTTTTTGTTTTTTTTTAAAGAAAAGAGAAAGGGGCACCAACTATGGTATTCAAAGAATACCTAAATAAGTAAAATGTATTATTTATTTATTTTATTTTACATTTGATTACTGGGAAAGTCCGACTGGACAGAATGTCCATTTTCAGAGGAGGTCCGGGAAGAAAACCTCCACATAGAACAAAGAAAAGATGTCTTAAAGGAAAGATAAGATAAGGAAGATTACAAAATAAAAAAATAAACAGCTGTACATAGAGTATACTTTTTCATAGTTTCCATACCAACAAATATGTACAAATAAAGGTATAACTGAGATAAAAACATGTAGCATAAAGGGGATGTGAAATAATATTGGGTTATATTTAGTACATAAAATCCACAGTCAAAAACATGGGTAAAGGTGATAGTAAGAAGAAAGAGTTTGCAGGATTTTTCAGTCTGAGGTACAGAAAGAGCAGAGCCATTTAGTGGTAAAGTGGGTTTTTAGTGTTTGTTTACATTTAGTTAAACTACTGCTAAATGTGATGCTACTAGGTAGAGAGTTCCAAATCATAGCAATATAATGAGTAGGTGGATTCTCCAGCATGATTGTGCACTGTTGAGATTCTTAAAAGGGGCTTATTGTTTGAATGCAACATTCTTCTACAGGAATAAGGCTCTAGCAAGTCATGTAATGATGGAGTTTTTGCAGAAAGATAGAAGATTTTGTAAACCGTGTTAAGCTGAGGCAAATGTAGGAGATGGGGAAGTTCTAACCTGTGTAGTTTCCTTAGGGCAGAGCAATGGTGTGATCTCATAGTAGAGTTTGATGCATATCTAGCTATTTCATTGTAACAGGCTCCTAGATTTACCAGTTCAGTTTTCCTGAGGTTAATAAATACAGGTGATGCAAGTAGAAGAGTTGAGGTCAAATGAGTTTGGACAATAGCTATTTTTGTGCTATTTGTGAGATACTGCCTGTTCCTATATAGTGTACCTATTTTTGTGTACTTTCTTAATTGATTGAGAGATATGGATGTCAAATCTCATATTAGTGTCAATTTCTACACCTAGTAGTTTGGTATGTGGGGAGGCAGTGACAGTAGTGTTATTTCTGCAGACAATCTGAAAAGATTGTGTTTATAGTAGCTTTGTTAGGATGGAATAGCATGAACTTTGTCTTGCTGGGGTTTAATAATAAACAGGAATATGTTAGCCGGGGCTCTGTTCTGAGAAAGGATGATTGAGTGAGTGCCTGCAGTTCAGAAAGGGTACTGGCAGCACACAGTACTGTAGTCATCAGCATATTGAATAATTGTGGCAGAGGAGGCTGCAGTACAGAGATTGTTAGTAAATTTAGAGAAGAGCAGGGGGCCAAGAATAGATCCTTGGGGACTCCTAGGGTGACTGGTAGTAAAGGAGATAACTTTGGTGCCAACGTACTGCTTGATGACTTCCTGTTAAGTAGTTCTGAAACTACGTAAGTGCACAGTGTGAAAAGGTTTCATCAGAGGAGCTCTCCGATCTTGTAACCCAGACAGGTATGACCCTGGCCCTGAGTAGCATCCTGCCATTACCAAGAATGATGCCACAGTACAAGGACAAAATAATTGACTTCAACAATTGGTTAAGCTTCTGGTGTCATTCTAAGGGGATCCAGTATTTGCCTGCCTGGGACGACATGATCGACAGACCACGATGCTTTGCCAGAGATGGCCTGCACCTGTCGCCCTTGGGATTCCGGACACTAGCTAAGGCTCTTGCCACCCATATAGTGCCTTTTTTAGGCAAGGTTCAAATGACAAATTCACCACCATAACAGGTACAAGCAAGCAAAATCTGAGGGTAATGCTACTCAATGCTAGAAGTCTAAACCTCAAAATGCACTCACTCGAGGCACTCCTTAAAATGGAGAACACTGACATCTGTGCAGTGACAGAGACCTGGTTCAAAGCTCCAGAGAGCACCCCTGCATTACCAGGCTATAAATCATACCACACCTTTCGGCCACCTAACCCGGAACGAAGCAGTAAAGGTGGAGGCATGTCCATATTCATTAAGGATAGCAACACCTCCAGGCTAGTTTCACAGCATAACGCATCCGAGATTATCCAAGTGCAACTAACTCTGGGCAAGACCGCAATCCAAACTGTAGCTTGCTACAGACCCCTCACTCCTCATTTCTTGATAGACTGGAAAGTATTAGGGTACAACCTAACACCCTAATAATGGGCGATTTCAACTACCCCACCATTAACTGGGAAAACTACTCATGTACCAACTCTTTTGCTCAATTTTTTATGGAATTCATAAATTCCAATGCCTTGGATCAACTTATTCACACCCCCACCAGGGGCAGTAATATCTTAGACCTGGTCATTACTAACATGGGCAACCGGTGTTCCACACCAGAGGTCAATTCCTTGTTGGTCAGAGCTGACCACAAGCTAATCACCCTAGACACCCACATCTCGCCCCCACCCCCAATTAGGGAAACCACAGTAAAAAAACTTCTCCAAAGCCAACTTCACACTTCTTAAGACAGAAGTGGCAAACTTCATGACACCCATGCAGACGAACAATAGAGGTATGTCTGCTGAATCCTACACGAATGCACTTTATAAGCACTTACATGAGTGCATGGATCATGCTATCCCTAATGGAACATGGATCATGCTATCCCTAATGGAACCAAGATGCTATCCTCCAAAAAAAGGAAGCCAATCTGGTGGTCCTCTGCCATAAACAAACTCTACAACAGAAGAAAGAAACTGTTGCAAAAAAAGAGTAAAATCCCATGGCTGGAGGAACTCCCTGGTCAACCTCAGTAAGAAGCTGAGATCCCTCATAAAATCCTCCAAAGCTAGTTACAAAAACAAAATTGCCACGGACTCTAAAGATAACCACAAAGCATTCTATAGCTATGTTAAGAATATCAGTGGCAAGTTACAGCACATTGGCACTAAATATACAGAACCAACTGATATTGCCAACATCCTGGCAGATAGGTTCAGTGCTAACTTTACCCCCCTCTCACCCCTAGAGGGCCCATCTCTATACCAGAAGAATGCAAAGTTCCTGTAATCATGGCTGCACAGGAAAAAAACACACTCTCCAAAGCCAAGAACACAGCATCCATAGGACCTGACAATATCCCAGGCTGCATTCTACACGAACTACAGAATGAATTGGCACCCTACCTAAGTACCATGTTCAATTATAACCTCACCTCAGACTTTGTGCCCACTGAATGGCGCATCATGACAGTTATCCCGCTCCACAAAGGGGGAGCCACGACGGACCCCGGGAACTACTGCCCCATTAGCCTGACAAGGCTGGTCTGCAAGGCCATGGAACGTATCGTCATGGAACTCATAAACAAAGACATTGGTAATCTCCAAACTCTGGACCCTACCCGGTTCGGATTTGTAAAAGGCAGATCATGTCTCCTAAATCTAATTGACTTCTTTGAAGCAGTCACCAAAGCCACAGATGAGGGTAAGGTGGGTCACACAGCTTATCTAGATCTCGCCAAGGTTTTTGACACCATCCCCCACTCTGGAATTATAGATAAGCTCACTAAACTAGGTATAAATCCCTATGTCACAAGATGGGTTGCCAACTGGCTCATGTACAGAACCCACACTGTGAAAGTAGCAGACTCCAAATCCAACTTCAGACCAGTGACAAGTGGAGTACCACAAGGTTCAGTCCTGAGTCCTCTCCTGTTTGGTATCTACTTCTCTGAAGTACAGGCTAACACAGAAGGTCTTTGGCAAAAAAAGTTTGCAGATGACTGCAAACTAGGAGCCATAATTGAAACTCCTAACGACAAAAGGGCCTCTCTGAGACAGATGCCTGGTGTCAAAGCCATGGTCTCAAGCTCAATGCCAAAAAGTGTACTGTCATCCCCGTGGGTAAAAACTCTGTGCCCATGAATTACCACATAGCTGGTAGTCTACTTAATGCCGAAAATGTGATGAGACCTTGGGACACAGGTGGGCAACAGTCTCTCCTTTGACAATCACATCGCCACAGTGGTCAGGAAATCCTTCTACGTGGCTCACCTCATCACAAAAGGTTTCTCATCCAGAAAAAAAAGAGGTCATTGCTCCCCTCTACTCATCCCTCATTAGACCCATTATAGAGTACAACGCCCCTTTTGGTATGTACCTCACAAGACATCTACAACAACTGGAAAGGCCACAGAAATACCTCACAAAGAGGATTACTGGCCTCAAACAGATGCCCTACGCAGACGGTCTCAAAAAACTCCAGCTTTACTCTGTCGCATATCGCCTACTCAGAGGCGATCTCTGCCTAACATACAAAGCTATGTCAAACTCAGAGCTGTTGGACATGCTCCACTTAAAGAAATCCCAATCCCTCCGGGCTACACGCTCTAGGGACCTAAACCTTGTCACCACAATAAACAGAACATGCTGGAGGGATAGATTCCTGTCCCAGAGACTTCCCATACTCTGGAATGGACTACCTATGTCAAACAGAGCTCCTCATTAGCACTCCAAGAAAAATCTTGATGATTGGATGGGAGATAGGAAATTCACCCCGGGATCACTTCTGTGGCTCTACTCGACAGGGGCACAGGAAAATTATTTTCTTGGGTGGCAAAAGCCAGGGTACATTTTTGGCTAGGCTTACAGATTTTGAAACTTCCTCTTGCCAAGTGTCCCCAGTGGTGAAAAAGAAACAGGTCACCCCTTTAGGCCCCATAAATGCAGGGCAGGAAGAAAACATAAGACCAAATACAGGCCCGACCAATCTTCAGGTTCTTTTGAAACAAATGATAGCACAGTAAACAATGTTTTGAACATCTCCTCATATGCACTTACGGAGGCACAAGTTAAAGTGTTAAATAAAGGGCTCAATTTTATACCCACATCTTTAGTACCTGAGCATTTATTAACAGAGGATGTTAATAATTTTTGTAGAACACTTAATTTAAAAGCCTTTTTTTCAGACTCAACAGACTCTCAAAGATCTATTGGTTTCCGTTTTGGTAAATCTAATTTTGCACCTCCTGTGGACAAATATGTGGCGATTTTCAAGAAGTGTGTTATGAAAGATTTACACTTTTCTAATCAGGTTGTAACAACTAATAATAACCTTAACCAACATGAAAGAATTGCCCTTTCACAACTGAAAGCCAACAAGGACATTGTCATCAGTATGGCGGACAAGGGGGGTGGCATTGTTGTGATGGATTATTCGAAATATAGGGAAGAAGCATGTAAACAACTGTCCAAATCAGAGTTTTATATACATATGGCCATTGACCCGACCACCAAATTTAAAACAGAAATTGATGTTTTTTTGGATCAGGCGGTGGAGGGGGGCATAATTTCATTACAAACAGCCAGAGAGTTGAAGGTTAAGGAGCCCATGCCACAATATTTATATTTGATCCCCAAAATACATAAAGATTTGAATAATCCTCCAGGTCGCCCAATTGTTTCAGGTAGGGGGTCTTTAACGGAACCAATATCAGCCTTTCTTACTGAACATCTTAAGCCTTTACTGAGTCAAGTGAGATCAAGGCTTAAGGATACTACTGAATTTTTAAATATTGTTAACGAATCACAATTAGAGGAAGGTTGGCTATTATGTACCATGGATGTTTCAGCCCTATATACCAGCATACCCCACAAAGCGGGGGTTAAGGCAGTCTCTTATTGGTTGGATAAGGCCAATTTATACACTCCGGAGTTCAATGGTTTTTTAACTAGATTAACTGAAATGGTCCTACAAAAAAACATCTTTTATTTTGAGGGGGACCCATGTTGGCAAATCAAAGGGACAGCTATGGGGGCATCTTTTGCCCCCATATATGCAGATTTGTTTATGGGTTTTTTCGAATTACAATTTATATATGATGTAGGTAATAACATCTATATGGAGAAACTGGATATTTACAGATTTCTTGACGACTGCTGGTTGGTGTGGCGGGGTGAGAAGGAAGAGTTATTTGAGTTTGTGGAATACCTTAACAATAATCCCTATGATATACAGTTTACAGTTAATATTGGGTATCAGGAAATGGTGTTCTTGGATGTAGTGGTGCAAAGACTACCTGATCATACTTTGGGCACAACCATCCATAGGAAATTTCCTCAATATAACACTTTATTGCATGCCCAAAGCTCTCATCCCCGCCACATCATTAGAAATATCCCAAAATCACAATTCTGGCGCCTTAAAAGGATTTGTTCAACAGAAAGTGAATATTTTAAACACACGGAGGACTTGAAATCTAGATTCAGGGTCAGGGGATATAATATACAACATCTTAACAGGACTGTTGAACTGGCAGGACAGAAAACCAGAACTGAATTACTGGAGTATAACCATCAATTTATAAATGACAGTAACAAGGACCAACAACCAATTAGACTGGTAACTACCTATGGGAGCAACACATCTCACTTTAGGGACATTATAAACACACACTGGGATATTTTAAAATCTAACCCTATTTTGGATAGGGTTCTCCCAGAAAAATGTGCCATTTCGTATAGGAGGGGGAGGTCTATACAATCACAGCTGACACATTATAAGAGATTCAACCCACCCTCGGTTATACAGACTACACTTTCTGGTGAGCCACTAGTGGGATGTTATCCATGTGGACATTGTGGGGCCTGTCAGCATATTAACAAAACTAAAAAATTCAGTAGTAAAAACACCCCTAAGGTTTTTGATATTAACATCTTTGGAAATTGTGGGTCAGATTGGGTCATTTATTTGGCCTTTTGTCATTGTTCGGCATTTTATGTGGGACAGACTTCTCGACCCTTAAGGATTAGGATTAGTGAACATTTAAGTGCCATTAGGAATAGACGGGTCACAAGTGCCCTATATAAACACACTAAACAGCATAAGGAAGCAAGCTTTAAGTTTGTCATTATTGACAAGATTCAATTACCAAGAAAATTAAAAATGGGATGGCATACTAAGTTGAACAATATGGAGAGCAAATGGATTACCCAGTTGGGGGCATTTTTCAAACCTGGGTTAAATGAATATGAGGTACATGATGATACTTTTGGTTTATAATTTTATAATTTAAAATTGATGGGTTAATACATATACATATCATTAATGGTTTGTAATCAACCAATGCAAATAATATGTATGAGCTTCAAAAATCAAATTAGCATATGGTTTGATATGGTTGATAGTGTGGATGAATTATTTGTAATAATTGTAGAGTATGGTTTTTATTTTATTTTCCTTTAAGTGTGTTTCTCTACATATGTTTTCATTTCTGTGCAATGGTGCCTTTAAATCACATTTGATGAATGAACCAATGGTTGGACTATACCAATTTTGAATAAGGTATTTAAGGGGTCTCAAAATGGGAAGCTGGTTAACAGATTTATATTTAATGAAGAAATTTTGACATTGATAAAGGCTTTTTATGCCGAAACCGGTCTGTATGCCTTAGTTGTTTAGGTAGTTTTTTTGCTACCTAATAAAAGTTATTTATTACATCACTTCTGCCTGGAGTGCTGGTCCGTTTGGTTTTGTCGTTCTATTGCTCGGGACCGTGCACCACAGTCTCACGCGCGTGTTTTTGGTACGTAGGCTTATATAGACCCTAGGGCCAATAGCCTAGTACCTACCGATGAACCTATGCATGTAGGAGTTTGTTGTGATTCACCATATCAAAAGATTTAGACAAGTCTAAAAAGATGGAGGATACATGCTTGCCATTATTTTATGGTTGTTAATTGTGTTTGTAAATGACAAAAGTGCAGTGGTCGTACTGTGGTGTGGTCAGAAGCTGTGTTGAGTGCTGGATAACAAGTTATTAGAATTTAACTGATCCATGAGTTGCTTATGAATAATTTTTTCAAGTATTTTTGATAGTGGAGATAGAATTGCAATACGGCGATAGTTAGACAATTCAGTAAAATTTCCACCCTTGTGGATTGGGGTGACATATGAAATCTTCCAAATGGTAGGAACATATTGTTCTAATATAGGTCTGTTTATTAGAATGGAGACAGGGTATGCAATTACTTCAGCAGATAGTTTGAGGAATTCAGGTGGTAAGTGATCTGCAGCTGGAGACGTGGGTTTTAATTTTCTAAGAAGTTTTCTAAAAGTATGTAGTGATGCTGGTTGAAGAGAGAAGCTGTGCTTGTTTTGATGGGGTGTAGGTGTCTGTAAAGTATTAGGAGGGCTGTGGCTATTAGAGAGTTGTAGAAAGTTTTGAAATAGTTTCTGTGAAATAGGTGTTAAACTGTGTTGCTCTACAGTTAGAGTTATTTTTTGTAGTGGGAGGGGGTGCACCAGCTTTACCAGGTTGTAGAATATTAATACCTGCCCAGAATTTTTGTGGGTTATTGGGGTGTTTAGTCTGAATATGAAAGTAATAATTTATTTTAACTGATGAACAAAATAAAAAGTTGTCTTGTAGCAAAAAAGAAACAACCACCAGTGTATCCTACAAATTTAATGAAACTCTGACGTCCCGGCCAAAGCCTTCAAGGAGTATAACACAAAGTAAAAAGCTTGTTGCATATATACACATACAAATACATCAATTAAACAATCACACAATTAAAGAAGTACTCTCCAATTACAGTCTTCATTTAGTCCCACTGGAGACAGGGTGTCAAATTTTAAAATTTAAGCAGATTCTTCTAAAAGCAAATGTTTCTTAATAAAAGAAACATCAAATCTAGATATTTGTATCTTTTCCAAAACACTGCCTTGTAGCCCTTTACTTTCTCCATCATGAGACAAGCTAAAATGTTCAGCTATAGAGCTCTGTGCTTTATTAGCAATATCCCTCATATGCTCTAAAATTCTAGTTTTAAAACACCTTTTTGTTTCTCCAATATAAAATCTGTTGCAAGGACATCTCAAGGCATATATAACACCTTCAGTATTGCAAGTAAAATGGCCACAAGTTCTAAAAGAAACTTATTCTAGGAAAGGTTTTTATTACTTACTTGCAAGCCTTGCACTTGCCACAAGGAAATGTACCACACATTGTCAAACTACATGGTATATCGGGAGATGGAATACTGAATTTACCGCTTAGCAAGAAATTCTGTATACTTTTTCCTTTTCTGTAGGAAAATGCTAGTTCTTTATTCAACCACTCTGAAGCATCCCTTAAACATGTCATATATTTCCAGAAATATCTAACTTCATCTATTATTTTGGAACTAAGGCAACTGTATATTGTATTCAATTGTCCATACTGGTTACTTTTCTGGTATCTATTAACTCTGTGTATGAATTTCTGCCAACTATCATGTATTGTCCTCACATCATAGTCCCTATTTTTAAACATGTCTATAGTTTTATCTAGTTCCTGTTTGAGATACTCTTCAGTATTACATGGCCTATACAAGCGGAAATATTCACCAAACGGAATAGCTTGTACTGTATGGGATGGATGGCAGCTTTCACCATGCACAAATTGTGTGCCTTCACTAAATTTCCTGTGGACTGAAGTTTTTAAAATGTTCTCATCTGAAATGTCTACAATGACATCTAAAAAAGGGACAGAGGTCCCAATTTTCAGACTTGTCAAATTTTAGTCCAAATCTATTATGCAAGTCAATAAATTAATTAACTAATTCTTTCCCTCCCTCAACCAGAAAAATGAGGTAGTCAATAAAGCTGTAATATTTGACATGTTTATGAAAAAAAGAACTTCTATATAAATGTTCCCTTTTGAACAAGTCCATAGTAATGTTGGCATACATGGGGGCAAAGTCTGCCCTCCATGGCAATGCCTTGTTTTTGATGGTATAACTCGTTATTAAATTCAAAAAAAAATTTTGTTAAACAGAAATGGACAAGCTCTACAATATATTCTGTAGCAGGACTGTTTCCCAAAAAGCATCTTATTGCCTCAATACCAAAACAATGCTGGATGCTGGTGTATAAACTCTTTACATCTATTGTCACCCAAAACATGTTACAATTACACTTAATACACTGCTTATTTTTCTCGAAAATCAAACACATCATGAATATATGAAGACAAGGTGCAAACTTTGGGAAACATCAACTGTGAAGAAACTGTCCTACTTTAAAAAATAATGACGTCCTTCTGTAACTTAGGAAGGCAATAGAAATAAGAAGTTATGTACCTACCATAACGTTCCATGTTAGTTGTCTTCTTCTTGCCTTCTTTCTTGCTGGATGGGTTCGGAGCCAATCCTCGGCTCCGACTCGGCCAATATTAAAGCTCGAGAGCTAATTCCACCGGCTCGAGGCTCCCCTATATCCCACAATGCCAGGCGGTAACTACTCAGATCTCGTTTGATAGCTATACCAAGCAATCCTAGTCTCCATAGAATGGAGTAGGGAAACCCACCTCAAAACAATCTGCGTAAAAAGTATCGCAGACCGCAGTAAGGATAAAAGAGGTGGAAGAACGTGTGGGAATGACAACTTCCAGAGGAAGAACACAAACTGAATTCCTGTCGGTCTGTCCAGGCTTGGGGGAAGGAGGGTGGGACGCAAGAAAGAAGGTGAGAAGAAGACAACTAACATGGAACGTTATGGTAGGTGCATAACTTCTTAATGTTAAGTTGTCAATCTCGCCTTCATTCTTGCTGGATGGGACCGCGTCCCTAGCACCTTATCCCGGGTGGCCTATCGGAACAGACTCTTGAGAACAGTGAAACCAAAATTGGTACGGCTTCTGGAAACCATGTCCAATTTGTAATGTGAAATGAATGTATGAGGAGAAGCCCAGGTGGCTGCTGCACAAATGGAATCTATTGGCAGCCTATCCTGAAAAGCTACGGATGTAGCTAATGCCCTAGTTGAATGAGCTCTAGGTCTTGAGGGTAGTTTTTGATGTCTGATCTCATAGATGAAGGTAATTGTAGATGTGAGCCATCTAGAGAGGTATACTTTAGTAACTGGAAGGCCCAATTTCCCTTCCGCATATGACAGAAACAATTGATTAGATTTCCTGAATTGTTTGGTCCTGTCTAAGTAATATCTAAGTTGGCGATGAACATCCAAAAAAATCTATCTTTTGTTCCGACCTGTTCGAATAGTTAGGGAAAAAGACGGGGAGATCAATAATTTGGTTTAGGTTTATTTGAGAGGAAACTTTAGGCAAAAAGGATGGATTAGTATGGAGGGATACCCTGTCTTTGTGAAACACTAAGTAAGGAGGACGACTGCACAGAGCATGGAGTTCAGATACCCTTCTCGCTGAAATTATAGCTACCAGAAAAAGTGTCTTCCATGAAAGCAACTTCAGAGAACATGAAGCCGCCGGTTCAAAGGGGGGAAGAATTAAAGATGCCAGAACCAAGTTCAAATCCCATTGAGGCGGGGGATCTTTGATTGGAGGTTTGAGAAGAAATACGCCCCTTAAAAAGGCTTTACAGAGTTTGTGAGCCATGATGCTAGACTCTGAAACACCAACATGAAAATGTGATATGGCAGCCAATTGAACTCTAATGCTAGATGCAGAAGATCCTAAATGAAAGAGTTCTGCTAGAAAGTCTAGAATAGTCTGGATAGGTGCAGTAAAGGGATCTATGTTTCTTGATGTTGCCCAAAAAGAGAAGCGTTTCCATTTGCTACTATAAATCTTCCGGGTAGAAGATTTATGAGAGGCTATCAAGATATCTTGGACCGAGCGAGATATTGAGGGAAGCCTGGCTAAGGTTGGAATCGGAGAAACCACGCTGTGAGGTTTAGAGAAGGCAGAGATTGGTGCAGCTGACCCGATTGGTGGGTTATCAGATCTGGTACTGGGTCCAGATGCCAAGGCTGCTCCAAAAGGTAACGATGAAGAAAGGGAAACCATATCTGTCGAGGCCAGTAAGGGGCAATGAGGATCATTGTCACTCTCAAGGCGATGGCTTTCTGAATTAGTTGAGATATCAGTGGAAAGGGGGGAAAGGCATATAGAAGTCCCCGGGGCCAATCGTGGACTAGAGTGTCTCTGGTGGGATGGCCTGGAAACAGGAAGAGAGTGAAGAAGTCGTGACACTTGCTGTTTTGGGGAGTAGCAAAAAGATCGCAGCAAGGCTGGCCCCATCTTAGGAATACTTCTTCTAGAACTGATTTCTTTAGAGACCACTCGTGGGGCATGAGAATTGCTCTGCTCAATTTGTCTGCAATAATGTTGGATTTCCCAGGAATGTGCAGTGCTCTCAGAAAACGCTGAGAAGAGATCGCCCATTGCCAAAGTCTGAGTGCCTCTCGACATAAAGGGTATGATCTGGTTCCGCCTTGTTTGTTGATGTACCACACTACGGACATGTTGTCCATTTGAATTGCAATAGTCCCAGTGGGAAGAGAGTCGTGAACGGCTTGCAATGCTAAAAGCACGCACTGCTCTCATCTCTAAGACGTTTATGTGCAAGTGGCACTTGAAAGGTTGCCACGTGCCCTGGACTGTCCTGCCCTGATAATGCCCCCCCACCTGATCAGGGAGGCGTCTGTTGTCAACGTGGCGACTGGGGGGGGGGAGTGAAGGGTCTTCCTCAGAGCAGTTGAGGTGATGTGATCCACCAAGACAGTTGATTCTTGCATGATTGAGTTATCAATATGGTATGGGACATCGGGAGCTGTTGAAAGGACCATTGAGTAAACAGCATCCATTGGAGGATCCTCATGTGAAAGCGAGCTAAGGGGAGAAGGGGAATAGCTGCTGCCATGAGTCCTCACACCTTCAAAACTAGTCTGGCTTTGACTTTGTTGCATTGTAAGAGAAGGGAAACTTGGTTCCGAATGTCTGACACTCTCTGCTCTGTGAGTCTGGCTGAAAGATTGAGTGTGTCTAAGATGGCGCCTATAAAGGTAATAGATTGACAAGGCGACAAGGCAGATTTTTTGAAATTTATCGAAATGCCTAGAGCTTGGCAAGATTGGATGGTGAAGCCCCTGGATAGAAGAAGCTGATGTCTGGTGGTGGCGGTAAGGAGCCATTCATCTAAATATGGAAACACCTGGAATCCTTGACGTCTCAAGTGAGCCGCGACCACTGCCATGCATTTGGTAAACACACGGGGGGCTGTAGTGAGACCAAAGGGCAGGGCCCTGAACTGGTAGTGACTGTCTCCCAGCCTGAAGAGGAGATATCTCCTGGAGCGTCTGTTCATCTTGATGTGGTAGTACGCGTCCTGAAGATCTATCGAGCACATCCAATTGTCCTGACCCAAGAAGGGTAGAATGGACTGTAGCGAGACCATCCGGAATTTTGTTTTCCTGACATACTTGTTTAAGTAGCTGAGATCCAGTATGGGTCTCCAGTCCCCTGTTTTTTTGGTACCAAAAAGAATTTGGAATAGATTCCGGATCCTTGCTGGTCTGCTGGGACTGATTGGATAGCTCTTTTTGATAGCAGCTTTGAAATTTCTAATGCTGCTTGTTCCCTTAGACCGGGTGGAACGTCTGGAAGGGATCTTTTGGGTTGGGATGGGATGTGAACAAAGGGAATTTTGTAACCCTCGGATATGATCGACTGTACCCATTTGTCTTGAGTAAGGGAAAGCCAGGCTTTTGGGTACAGGGATAATCTTCCCCCGACTGCCTCCGAAGGTGGACAGCCAGTCAGCCCCTCAGGGATGCTGAAAGGGTTTGTCAGAGAACATTTCTCTGCTACCCTGGTTTTGCGGACCTCCTCTGCCTCTAGGGCGGCGTCTATTATTATTCCCCTCTGCCTCTAGAGGGAATCGCCTTGTCGTCAGATGAGACTCCCTGGGATTGTTTGGAACCACATCTTTCCTCCCCTCTGACCTTTGGGATAGGGTCTAGAAGGGTAGAAAACGGACTCCTACGGCAGAGAGAGTCTTACCTTCTACCTCGCACCTGGTCAATGTATCCTTCACCTGTGGACCAAACAAGGATGATCCATCAAAGGGAGAATTGGTGAAGGACGCCTTGAAAGGGTCCGCAAAGTTACATAGCCGCATCCAGGCGTGACGCCGAAAGGCAACACCTGTGCCTGCGGCTCTACTCGCCCCATCTGCAGCATATGATACCAGCCGCATGGAGGAGTTAACGATGGAATTCAGGGTTGCCAACTGGGAGTTCATTGTGTCTTTGAACCCCTCAGCTGTAGGATCCTAAGTTTATCAGTTCACCCATATCCTTGAGTAAATCTCTCTGGAGACGAGTGAAGTGGCATAAGTAATTCAGCGAACGCATCGAAAAGGTCGCTGATGAGAACATCCGCTTGCCGTACTTGTCCATGGTCCTAGATTCCTTATTAGGAGGATGGACAGGAACCGAAGGATCAGCTAACTCCTTCTTAGTGGCCGCAGCCACCACCATGGCATCAACAGGGACACCTTTGGATAAAAAATCTTTATCTCTAGGGGCAGTAATAAATTTAGATGGTCTCCTCGGGGTGGGTTCCACTGAATCAGGAGCCGTCCAAGCCTTCCTTGCCACCACTTCCATAAGGGGGTCAAAGGGAGGGGACACCCAGGAGGTAGAAGGGCGAGAGCCAAACGTCTCAAGATACACTGACTCATTCTCTGAAGGGTTAAGGGCTGGCCAGTTCCCCCTCTGTTTCAGGATCTCAAGGATGTCAGCAAAGGAGACATCCTCAGAGGGGGATCGAGGGGAACCTTCGGATTCCTCTAAGTCAGTGTCAGAGGTGATAGACTCAGGGGAGTCAATGTGCTTCCTCTTGCACTGCCTCTTCCTTGGGGGATCTCCTGCCGGGTCAGGAGAGGCCTCGGAAGAGGAGGAAATTCCCAATGGGGAAACTTGAGGAGTTGGCTCTCTGCGGTCTAAGACAAAAGGGTGAGTAGAAATCACTGCAGGCACTGTAGATGGGGGGGGGGCTGAAGGAGCCGACTGTGGGGCAGAACCTGGTTCTAGCACGCTCCGCATGACCTCGAAGGCACCCCTGTCAGGCAAGGCCAGAGGCCCCCGCTCCGAAGAGACAAGGACCTCCCCCGGCACCGACAGGGACGGCTCCGAAGCCGATGTCGGGGCCGAACTCCTGCCGAAGCCCCGAGAGGGAGAGCGGGGTCGGACAAGGGTCCGATGCCACTCGCCCCCTCAGAGCTGACGAGGGAAGCTCGGCGCCGAGATCCCTCCAAGGAGGAGATCAGAGCAGATGACGGAGCCGAAAGGGGAGGTATCGGATCCGACACACCGACAGTCATGGCTCCGACAAGCCCTGGCTCCGAACTCAAAGGAGTCGGAGGAGGAATGTATTGGGGAACGGAAATAGCCACTGACTGGTGAGTCGGGCTATGCAGCATTTGGGCCAGTGCCTCGGACTTGAGAAGTCTACTCACTACCCTTTGCAAATCATGGTCAGATAACCTGGAAGACCGTGAGGAATGAGTTTTATGGCTCCGTTCAGAAAGAAGAGGGGATCCTGGTGCCGAATGCACGGAGCCGATAGAGGGGGATCTGGACCTCTTCCTAGACTGTGGCTCTGATAAAAGTATTGGAGCCAATGGAGTTTTATCAGCCTTGGCTACAGCCAGAGCCGAGGTAACAGTATGAGGCTTGGAAATATCGGCTCCAGCCGGAGCCGATGACGAAGCTGACTTAGTCTTTCCAGCAGTCGACTCTGGAACCAGAGCCGACTGTTTGGAAGTTTTGGAAGGCTTCCCCGACACAGACTGAGTCGGGGGGCCTTCAGGCTTTAATAAGCCCCGCAAGATTAGCTTGTTCTTGCGTTCCTGCAGGACTCTAGGGCTAAAACCATGACAAACAGCACAAGAGTCCTGCAGGTGCACAGGTCCCAGGCAATACACACAAGAAGTGTGACCGTCTGTCAGAGACATTTTCTGACAGCACGTGTCACACTTCTTGAAGCCTGAGACCTTGTCTTTTGACATTGTAAAAAGGAGTGCCTGACACAACACAAACACACTACAGACACACCCTTTACAGAAAAAAATATTAAATTATTAAATTAAATTATTAAGGCTAAAAAAAGCCACAAACACACACACACAAGCCCTTAACAGAAAAAAAGGACAACTAATTTAGTCACTAATGGACTGGGGGAAGGGTAGGGGCCGAAGGCCTACAAGATAAGGGAAGAAAGGGAAAAAAGACTCGACAAACAGGGGTCGATTTATCTAAATACTTAATTAAACTAAAAGGTTATGGTATGACAACAAAAAAGGGGGTTTAAGAAGTACCTAATAAGGTAAAAGTCTAACTCACCTGCCTGAGCCGGTAGAAAAGCACCTCGTCAGCTATAGCAGCAAACGAGATCTGAGTAGTTACCGCCTAGCATTGTGGGATATAGGGGAGCCTCGAGTTGGTGGAATTAGCTCTCGAGCTTTAGTATTGGCCGAGTTGGAGCCGAGGATCAGCTCCGAACCCATCTAGCAAGAATGAAGGCGAGATTGACAACTTAACATTAGGCCATTTTACAATTTTCTGCATTAACTTTTTTGATTTCTTCCTCAGAATAACAGCCTAGTCTATACCCTTGTGCAGCAAATTGTCATACATAAGGTTATCAGCTGTTTCATAAACATTAGTATCCATCAAATACTCTTGACACATAGCTAAATATATGATGTAAGACATGATCACCAGCTTATTGCCTTTGTCAGCCGGCTTAAAGATTAAATCACTTCTGTTACTTAATGCTTTCAGTGACTTCCATTCTAATAATGTTAAATTGTAATTAATGTTAGGCATTTCTTTTTAAAATTTTAAATACTAATTATTCACAGCAGAATTAAGCATTTCAGAGAAATGTATAATACCTTCATTTAAAAAGGTGAAATAAATGTACTATTGCGTTTAACATGACTTGTATCAAAGAAACAGTAAGCATTAGACTCAATGTAAGAATCACATGAATAAAAACGGTCATTTAAAGTGCTAAGTCTTTTGGCTTTTCCTGGATAGGGGTCGACACAGCAGAACTTCCATCCGCTAATGATTGGCAGTGGATTTTTACGGTGCCGAGTTTCCAGCCCGACGCCCAATCTTCAAAGAAGGCATGCACATTCATATACGCACCTACCTGCATGTCTTTAATGTCACTTGAGCACGGGGAGGACATGCAGACTCCACACAGAAGGCTCTCCAGCCAAGAATCGAACAGCAGAACCTCTTGCTGTGAGGTGACAATGCTAACTGCTGCACCACAGTGGCCTACTACCTAAAACACTTTCTTTAACCTCATTATTTACATCTCTAAAATAATATTTCTTCCTTAGGCAAGGGCTGTGTCTATTAGAGAGTTGTAGAATAGTTTCTGTGAAATAGGTGTTAAACTGTGTTGCTATACAGTCAGAGATATTTTTTGTAGTGGGAGGGTGTGTACCAGCTTTATCAGGTAGTAGAATGTTAAGACCCACCCAGAATTATTGTGGGTTATTGTGGTGTTTAGTTTGTATATGAAAGTAATAATTTATTTTATCCTGTTTTATTTGCATTTTTGCTTTGTTTCTTAGTTCACAATAAGAATGCCTAGTAACCTGGGATTTATTTTTTGTCAATGTAGCTATGCTTTATCACTTGCTTTTAGTAGAGACCTGGAGTCATTGCTTAACCATGGGGAAACTTTGATTTAACTCTAATAGTCCTGGGAGGGGCATGCTCATCTAGGATGGATAGGAAGGTACTAGTGAAGTAATTAGTGGCTTTATCTAGGGGTAATATTATAAGAGAGGACCAGTTGCAGTGTCTAAGTATATAAAGGAAATGATCAAGGTTCATGGTTTTTTTGTTCCTCATCTGCCAATATAGTGTCAATTTAGTGGGGTACAGCTGTAGTCTTAGTAGGTATGTTGTGAGATGGTCGCTAAGGCTGTCTGAGAGAGAGCCTGAGTGAGGAGAGTAGTCAGGTCTGTTAGTAAGTATCCAGTCTAGAATGGAGCACTTATTTGATGTTTTGTCTATTCTGGTGGGTTTTTGTATGAGCTGGGTAAACACATGAAGGTTTTCATATTTAGTGGGATTTTGGCCATTACAGTTTGTCCAATCAAAGTTAAGATCTCCTAATATAATTGTTTCCTGAGGTAATGTATGAGAAATGTAATCTAGGATACTTTCTAGGGTAGATATCTTATCCCCTGGGGAATATATATGCCAATTATATTAATATGTTTTTAGAATTAATAGTAAGTTTGCAACATAGTATTTCAGCTTTATTGAAGTTTAGGGTGGTTAGATCAACAGCTGTTAAAGACAGATCTGTTTTGTAGAATATAGCTATGCCGCCACCTTTTTTCACCATTCTATCCTGACGAATAACACTATAACCAGGGGGGAGAATTTTATCATTTGCGATATGGGATTTTAACCAGGTTTCAGTAACCACTAATATGTCAGGTGTATATAGAGTGATAGTAGCATGCAGGTCATGGATTTTTTATTGGTGATGCTTCTAATATTCAAATGCAAGAAGAGTATATCACCATTACATCTTTGGGGAATGAGGTCCATGATGATGTTTATGTCTGGGTTTAGATTTGTGACAGGTCCAGGGTTTGGGTGTATATCACCCCTTAGAGTTAGCTTGTTGACTAGGTATGGTGTGATCTTTGTGATAGTAAGTATATGTTTATTGAACTTTACAGATGGTTTTGAAATACTGGGGTGTTTAATTAAGGAAAAATGCATGTAATGTATTATTGTGGTGTTTATGAGTGAAGAAGATATTTTAATGTTCATACATTGTAGTTTGGGTAGATAAGGAGTAGAGGTGACGCAGTTTGGGAGTGGTGCATGAAGTCTGTTTTGGAAAGAAGTGATGTGAGCAAGGGATAATAGGGTTCTTAGAGTAATATGACTAAAATTTAGTCTCTTGTACATTAGGGCTTATGAGGGGGTGATACCTGAGCTTATGTTAGCCATTGTATATAATGCATGGCAGATTGTAAAGATTTGGGATAGCTTTAGCTGTGCCCAACTATAAACTAAGTGGTAATTGTTCAAGGAGGTGTGGCCAGTTAAGTATAAATTACAGGAAAGAGGGGGTGGGTGAGAAGGGGGTAGGGTAGAGTAGGGGAGCAAAGTGAGCCTGAGCGTAAGCGAGGGGGAACAGATTGGGATAAGCCACAAAAGGAGAGTACCAGCAATAGTACATAGATAAAGCTACCTAACAGTAGGGAGATCACACACAGACGTTCACAGAAAGAAAGCAAGAGGAGTGGGTAGAACAGTAAATATTCAAGAAGATAAAAACAAATATAATAACAGGGATTTAAAGAAATTCAAAGAAAAAACTTACTTTAAAGAAATGTTAAAGCTCGAGGGAGGTTGGACGTGACTGTCACACGAAGCAGCAAACTAGATCTGAGGTAATTCAGAGAGGAGCATTATGGGAGCCTAGCTCAAGAGTTTGGAAGGTGTGAGCTGAAGTAAATGGCTGAGTAGGTTTGAGCCCACAGTCAAGGATTATGTGAAGACAGACATCACATCAAATGTTTTCAACATTTTTATTTTTCCTTTTCTAAAAACTTCAGCTATGAATATTAAATTATATAAACTGTGCTCAAACTAACTTTTAAGTTATATTGCATCAGCAAATCTGCAACTATTATGTAAAATAAGAACTACTTACTACTGTATCTCAAGTGATAAATACAGCTAAACTGAATTTTCCAATGTAAACTCCTTGCCTATGTTACAAATTATACCAGAGAAATAATGCAGTTTCATAGAAAATGACTCTCCAATATTTCTATGCCAGCAAGCTAATTACTGTATAATGTGGATGATGTGGGTGAGATGAAACTTTAGTGCCAAAAGACATGGCCAAACAATAATTTATATATACAGTCAATATTTATTATCAAAGTAGCTGCAATAAAACTTATTAACCCAAAAGATAATACTTGCAGGAATTCAATAAATATAACTACAAGACTGACTTGGCTACTGTCTAATGTATAGATAGAACTGTAATCATGAAGTTGCTGACAGTCACAATGTATTGAAATTACAGGTTTAAATTCTGTAGCTGTCAGATGGGTGACTTAATCAAACTTTCTACCAAATTTATGAGATTAAAATTTTACCTACAGTCTCAAATACCTTGCAATTACTGCTACAATGTAAGCAAAGTAAAATGAACTTGCTTGTAACTTGTAGTCCCCAATAACCAACTGCCAAGTAAGTACAAAAAGAAAAACTGAAATGACAGTCTCAGTGCTCTCACAGTTATTACTATTGAAATATAAGCACAATAAAATATGATGTTCCTCAATATCCAACTGGAAGCAAGCACAATAATAAACTTAAGTTAAGAAATTTACAAACTACACACTAACACAGTCTTGGTGACATTAGGATTACTACTATAATGTAAGCAAAGTAAAATATGAAGTTTACATAAATTATAACAAAAAAATATATATATATATCCCTTATGGATACCAAAACCTCAGTTTCCCAGTATCATGCAAAGACATGCTTCAATGATGATGAGATAGGTTCATAGGCACATAGCTGTTTCTAGGCAAACAACCACAAGGGCCTTTTTAAGCCTAGTCATGCTATCCTGAATCTCTGACAAGTTCTCATACCCTTGTTAAGTGTAAGCAGGGGCTTTGGAGATGAACCATTTAGAGGCTACCTGTTTCAATTAGAGATGTAGGAGCCAACCCAGGGATAAATTTACTGTTCCTCATCCAATTGTCCAAGTTATACTTCAACTGGGGTTAGGGAGGAACTCTGCTTCAAAAGCATGGGGAGCCTGTTCCAGAGAAGGGATAGTCTCTAGAATACATACCCGTTTCTCCAGCAGATCCTATTTATATCAAAGGCAAGGTTTAAGTCTTTAGAATGGAGAATTCTGGTGCTATTTGCTTTGTCAATATGCAGGAGGTCCATCAAAGTGGGGTCTGACAATGCTGTGTATGTCGGGTATAGATCTCCCTTCAACACCATATGTCAGGTATAGATCTCCCTTCAACACCCTGTAGAAGATAGAATACAGGGATCGCACCTTGAGGTCGCCTGCATAAGACGTTACTTACACCCTGTATTCTTCCAGTGAAGAACCTCTGTGGACGTTCAAATTGTTATATATGCTTGGTTAGGTACATACCAAAAGAGGCACTGTACTCAATGATACACCTGAGGAATGCCAAATACAGTGGAACAAAGACTTCCTTGAAACTAGATTGCCATATCTTTGTTTATAAGTTGCACAACACAGAATGATTTCTTTACTACTGTAGACGTGATGGTCAAAGACTAGATTACTTTCCATGTGTGCTCCCAAGTCCCTGACTACTGTGTCAACGCATAGGCATGTGTTGTCAATATGATACTTACCAGGGGTGATTACTTCCCAAAGGATACCATTATGCATTTCTTGGAATTTAGTTTTAGTCCACAGCTCTGACACCAGTTACTTGTCTGTGTCAGCCCTACCTAGAGAACATTTGAGTCATGAAGGACAGCTCCTAATAGGCAGCAATGTTCTCAGGGTTAATTGGGGCTTGAAATGTTGCCAGGTTATCACTTAATAGTAGGAAGTTAGCCTCTGAGTAGATCCTGAATACTCCAGGGTTAGCTGGGGTTCCAAGTTTTACTTCAAAGGAGGCCATTTTGTGGTCTGACTTTACCAGAGAAGACATTACACTAGGGGGCGTGCAGCACTTTCCCATATTAGTGAAGACGTGATCCAGTATGGTTGCACCCCTGGTTAGTGTACTGACAATCTGGTCCAGGAAGTTTCTGTGTTTACAAAACCCAAGAATCTCTGTGGCTGCAGGTCTGGTGACGTACATGAGTCGCAGTTAATAGTGGGGCAATTAAAGTCACCCATGAATATGGTATTGGATTTGATGATGATTGTTTCTAATACTAAGTTTAAATACATGTTATGGGTTTCCTGGGTCACAGAGGGCAACCTATAGCCTGCAAGGAAGTGGTATGGGATTTTACCTATGCTGACTAGAATATGGAGATACTCAAGTGCACTGTCCTGTTTGACCAGCCTTGAGGTATATTTATTTTTGATGTAAATCGAGACACCTCCACCATTAATCCTTGTCTGTGTAGGAGCTGGTCTAAATGTGTGGAAGGCATTCTGACCTTGCACTACCAGTGTGGTCTCCGCTGCTTTAAACCATGTCTCAGTGACCACACAGATGTCAACATTCTCTTGACCGAAACAAGCTTCTAGGGAGCGGAGTTTTTGTTTAGACTCATAGCACTGAGCAGTAATACCTTTAGATTTTTTTGATTTTTTATTTGCTATGTAAGAAGTACTTTTAGTTTGGAATTGCCAAAAAAAGCTCTATGGGGGAGGACAATGTTCCAGATAACATTTGAAAGCCTAGGGGGGGAGAGAGGCAAAACTAGAAAATAAGCCAATTATTAAAATCATTTTTTTGTTTATGTTGTAGTATCATCCTTGGAGAAAGTAAAATACTGTTCTGTGCTATGATCATACCAGCCTGGAACACATTCTGAGACCTCCATGATGTCTCTCGTGTGTCAAACTGGTACCTATGGTCCAATGACCAGAGTGTGTGCGTAATGTGGTGGATCCTGGTCCCCGATAAGTAACTGATCACGTACTCAGCTTGGTGAGAGGGACATCAGTGTGTCTCATGATGGAGTCTCCAATGACTAGAATGTTGGATTGTGTGGTGGCTTGCCATATGGGCTTAGTAGAGCCCTCTATGAGATGTGGCTCTGTGTGTTGATGTGGGCGTTGTTTTGAAAGAGTGCATTTGAGGCTGCTGAGTGTATGTGTTGTGTGTACTTTGTCTAGGAGGTCTTTGAATTGTGTGCAGTGGGTGCAGCGTGTGTACTGCTGACAGCTTTATTGACATTAAGAGTGCTTTCATTTGAGAGCTTTGCCTTCAGCAACACTGTGTAAATACATCTCTTACATACCATATCAGTTGTTTGAGAATTAACTGGTTTGTCAGTAAATATAAGGTAATTTCTACATTGCCTCAGGATGCCCATATTTACCAAGCTGGTAACAGAGATATTGGGAAAGTTCATATCCATAGAAACAGACCCTTTTTCTATGGATTAGGCAGATGGAGAGATAGAATAAAGTAATGTCGAGTATCTGGTTAACAACACTGGAGGCAGTACTTATCAGTACAACCTAATTGTGCTGTGTGCAACTAGGTATTGCTGAAATTTTAATGGTCCTTTTACAGGAAAAATGTAACTTAAGATGTCTATGTCTATACAGGGCACTACCAAACACCTGAGGGGAACTATTTGGGCAGATATTCCGAAATTAGGTTAAACATCAGAAATCAAGCAGTACCTACTGAAAAGAAAGATTTTGTCAAGAATGATGAAAAGAGGGGAGTCATCTGAAGAGCTACTGCCTGGCTACTTACTTGTGCTGGTCTCACCACAGTTTCACACTGTTGGGATACAATGCTCCTTTGTTTCTTCTCTTACCAGAAGCAAAACAATTTCACCAGTCCCAAGATGAGAAGCAAGCCACAGGCTCTTTGGTGAGCCACAGTCTTATCCTAGATGATGCATGGGTCCTTGCAGGTTTGTTGTAGCCTTTTCCTGGTATTTGCCACGAATAACAACCAGACCAATCAGAAACAGTCAAGAATGAATGCAGTCTGTTCCTTTAATTACCATCAGCAAAATGTAATTCCAAGCTGGCACCTATGAAACAGTTATTAGGCTGATGATGAGCAGTCTCCAGGAAATACCCCTATGCTCCTTCTCTCACCAGGAGCAAAACAGAAGCAGTAATCCCAAGATGACTGCTGAGAGGCCGAATGTTGACTCTCCGGTAATTGCTGGTCTTGGATTAGATATTACAGATTTTAAAAGTGAGATGGCAAAAATGGTTTAATATCTTAAGAGCTGCAGTGTGCACTAAGCAGGTAGATATGAATGAGGGAGTACCCTAAGCTTTCGCAATCTAAGTTGAGAGTCACTAATTTTAAAAGATCGATACAGACAGGAACTGGATGGGCACTTTATATTCTGGCTCTATGGAATACAGTGGGATGGCCAAAAAATTTAAATAGCTGAAGGAGAGTGATTTCACAAAATGATAATTTTGTGCTTACTCACAATAGCCATTGAAAGAGGAGAGGGAAGGAGATATGTGGTCAAATTAAAATAAGGGCCGGCAACTAGAAAGACAATAAAGTTTGAAAACACAGCAGCAGCAGCATGGTGGCAGGGTAGGGAAAAACAATTTCTGTGTGGCTCACAAGAGACACAGCTGTGGTCTCTTTCGTAGAAAACTATTTAAATATTTTGGCCATCTACAGACCCTGAAACTACAGACACACAAGTCTCACTAGTCTTATATGTAAAGCCATGGAAACAATTATCATGGAGATTATCAACAGAGACATAGTAAACCTCCAGACACTTGACCCAATCCAGTTTGGTTTTGTTAAGGGCAGATCATCCCTACTCAACCTGGTGGACTTCTTTGAGAAGGTCACCAAAGCAAAGGATGAGTGCAAAATCATTCACACTGCCTACCTTGACCTGGCCAAGGCATTTGACACAATACCCCTGTGATAAACTGAGGAGGTGCCATCCCAGCTAGATAGATATAATTTTGTAAATAATTCTACGTCATTGTAAATATTAATGTGATCCACAGGTTTGTTTCACAAATGTAAAGAAAACTGTTATGGGTTGAGCTTCAAAAATGTAACCACAGTGCACACTGCTGGAAGAAAGCTGATAAAGCATTTTAACAACTGTGGGTGATCTCAAGCTCGGAGACAGGATGTCTGGGCTAGGAAATGAAATTCTTTCTATTGCTATAAGACATAGATAACTACCAGGTTTCACATGTAAAGTGTATTTTATTGCTGTGGCTTTCTGGCAGGTGCAGATAAAAAAGAACTGTTAAATTTTTGAGTTCTGTGAGCCTGGGAAACTTCAGCTGAAGTGTCAAGAATGATATAATCTGAAATTACTCAGCAGTAATGTGTATCATCAATTTAAGGGGCATCTCAGAAAGTAAGAATAGCATTTTGTATTTTGTTCTGAAGCTGACGTCAGCTCACCAACACTTTGCCTTTGTTCTGCAAGTAGTTTATTTAGAACAGTGTTTTCTCTTACAGACAGACAGAAATATAGCCAGATTAGTCTAGCTGTTTTCTGTATTTATGTGAGACTATCCTACAATGTTGTTTTAAAGTATTTCCAGTGATTTCTGAACTCTCTAATGTCATTGTGTTGAGTAATTATTGTCTTGTGTTTTGATTATTTATTATTAAATAGTTTAAACCTTTCAACTGTGGCTGTTTTGTGTAGAGATAATTTAAACTCTCAGTGTACTTGCATATTTGGTGATACTGTATAAGCCACTCCAGTAGCATCAGCGCTAGGTTACATTTACTATTTGGATAACAGTAATATTACACAGTGGAATTGGACACCCTTTGGTAAGGGACTTTATAGTAGCTGATAAGAGTAGTTGGTGGGAGTGAATTACTACCTTATAGCCTGGGCTGGAGATGGAATAGCTAGTGAACCTGTGCCAGCCTTCCACAGGATTGTCTTTGTGTTTGTAAACAAACCAAATCTCAAAGTGTGTGTGTGTCAGTTACTTGGGCAGGGACATGAAGCGTTGGTTGGACAGAGAGGGTACTGGAGGTTTTGGCTTGACTACTCGGCTGAGATCTGAACCCTAGAGCTGTGCCACTGGGGAGTCTTACTGGAGATCTGGAGAGAAAGAGAGAAACCAGCCCCAGACAGACGGTGATCTCTGTGTTCTCTTAAGGGAAAATGTACTTGTTATCCTCCCAATGTGGATGCTCCTCACTGGTGCTAGTGGTGAGGATTGAGGTTCCTTGATTATTAGGGCAGTGCACAGGTGTCACAACCCCACTCAAGCAATGCTGACAAGCTAAAGAGGTTAGGTACAAACCTGTATGTCACCCAGTGGATAGCCAACTGGCTCACAGACAGGATCCAGGAAATTAGAATTGGAGAGTCCACCTCTTACAAAGAGGCCAGTCACAAGTGGAGTCCATCAGGAATCAGTCATTGGACTGCTCCTTTTTGGCATTTACTTCTCAGAAGTCTAGGCCAATGTCAGTGGTCTCTGGATAACTACATTTGCAGATGACTGCAAATTAGGAGCCGTCACAGATGCTCTCCAGGAGGGGCTGACACAGACAAACAACTGGTGTCATAGCCACTGACTAAAACTAAATGCCAAGAAATGCATAACAGTATCCTTTGGGAAGTCATCCATCCCTGGCAACTATCCTGTTGACTACACACCCATTAGAGTTGGCCCAGTAGTCAGGGACTTAGGGATACACACAGATAGTAATCTAGCCTTTGATCATCACATGTCTACAGTGGTGAGAAAATCATTTTATGTTGAGCAAATTATAAATAAAGGTATGGCATCCAAGTCCAAGGAAGTCATTGTTCCACTGCATTTGGCATTCATCAGACCTATCATTGACTACAATGCCCTCTTTGGTATGTACCTAAACAGGCATATCCAACAACTGGAATGTCCACAGAATAAAAGAATACAGGGCATAAGTAATATGTCCTATGCAGACTGCCTCAAGGCCCTATCCCTGTATTCTGTCTCCTACATGCTTTTGAGGGGAGATCATCTATGCCTGGCATACAGAGCATTGTCATACCACACTCTGATGGACCTCCTGCATATCCACAAAACAGACAGCACCAGAATTACCCATTCTAAAGGCTTAAACCCTGCCTGTGATAAAAACAGGACCAGCTGGAGAGATAGGCATGTATCCCAGAAACTACCCAGTCTTTGGAAGAGGTTCCCCATCTATGTGAAGCAGAGTTCCTCCCTAACCCAATTCAAGTGCAACTTGGACAACTGGATGGGAAACCAGAAATTCATCCCTGGTTTGGCACCTATGTCTCTAATGGACACAGGTAACCTGTAAATGGTTAATCTCCCAGGCCCATGCTTACAGTTAATCAAGGTTATCAAAACTTGTCAGAAATTTGGGATGCATGGCTAGGCTTAAAATGGGCCCTTGTGGTTGTTAGCCTAGTAAACACCTATGAACAGACAGTATAAGCAATTAAAAGCAGAATACAAGTAAAACAAAGTGTAAGGAAAATAAATCAGAATATACAAAACAGAAGGTGGCAATGAAGCAATACAAAACACAAGAAAGCAAAAATAAACTAGCCTTTCCCTCAGAGCAAATTGTGGCAGACTGAGCGACATTTTCCAGTAAAGCCTAGCCTAACAACACCTAATATTCTCCAAGTACTAACCATGTCTGACCCTACTTAGCTTCTGAGATCAGACAAGATCAAGCTTATTCAGGCTGGTATGGCCCTAGGTAGAGAGTAGGAGAGGTTTGTTTATTTTCCAGGGTAGAGCACTAATGTTCATGGACCTTTCTCAGACTCATCCTGGGAGTCTTGTCTGGTTAATTGACTTAGTCACACAGTTAGGCAATGGAGGCTGTGGGAATCAGACCTTGCACCTCTGGACCACAGGAAACAGCTCATTAACAGCTCCTCAAGCTTCTTAGCTACCTGCCAGAGATGCAATTGCCCTTCTTGCATTCACTTGAAATGGGGAGAATATAAGGGACAGCTGTTAGTATTTGATTGGCCACTGAAACTAGCCCTCCAGAAAATACAATAAAAGGTGGTCTCTTTTTAAAAAAAAAAAGATATAGGAAAGCTCCCAACTAAAAGAAATAACACTGCCTCCTCCAGATCCTGAAAAGGAAGTAGGGTAGGCAAAATAAAATAAAATAAAAAGACATACACTAAACTCTCAGTTAACCAGAACTCAAGTAACCGGCAAAAAAATATCAAAGAAATACAGTACAATTTTCATGTGTTGCACTTTCTGCCCCCCCCCCCCCGAAACATATTACATTTTTAGATGTTTTAGAGTTT
The DNA here is from genome assembly GCF_019279795.1 of Protopterus annectens. NCBI lineage: Eukaryota > Metazoa > Chordata > Ceratodontiformes > Protopteridae > Protopterus > Protopterus annectens. The sequence goes on along the minus strand of NC_056728.1, from coordinate 981,934,655 downwards.
TAAAAAGGTAGATAGGAATAAATTCCCTCTCTCCCCAACCTGAGAACAAGTCAAACCAAACAAATAGTGTATGGTACTGTATTAGTCAGGCCAATTTTTAATAGTAACGTTCAAACAACCAGAGACTACAGTTATCCTACATCTATCAATCCCCATGGGTGCCAGTTAATTGAGAGTTTACTGCATTCCACACTCCTTTGAAACTTGTAATAACCAACAAATACTACAGCTTTTTCGTCAGCCTACAGCATAAACCACTAGTTGCCACACTCAGCTGCAAGCAGTGGTCAGAGAAGGCTCTAAGGTCAACAGAGACCAAGCTGAAGACCTGGAAGTTGACTGGAGAGAAAGTACAGCAGTTCAAGGAATTACTCAGGGCTCTTGCACCCTAAGAAAAGGAGGAAATATGTGGAGTTGAACAAGAACAGCAGCGCCTAAGAACAGCATGCATTAGGACTACAGAAAAGATATGTGGCCAAGCCAGGTATGGAAATAAGGTACATAAGGAAAGCTGGTTGTGGAATGCAGAAGTCCATGAAGTCGTCAAAATAAAGGAGGAGTGCAGGAAGAAGTGGGAGATAGAAAAGACTGACCAAGCTAGCAAGGACTACTGGTTGACTAACAAAGAAGCTAAGAAATAAGCTGCAATAGCAAAGAATAGGGGATCGGAGGCACTCTACCAACTTCTGGAGAGTGACTCAGTAAGGGGCACAAAGAAACTACATCAGGTTGCAAGGCAAAGACAGATAAAGAAGATAGTCAGGCACCCTTCACAGAGGATGCCAGCAACAACCTGCTCACCAGTCCACAGGACATCACAGGCAGATGGAAGGAGTATTTCCAGAAGCTTCTGAATGAAGAAAACCCAACAGAAGCTGTTCTGCTCCAGAAAGAGCCTATGATGAGAGAAGAAGATGAGCCCACCCTAGAAGAAGTAAGAACAGCACTAAGGAAAATGAAGTCAGGGAAAGCAGCAGGCTCAGATGAGGTCACAGCAGGTATGATAAAGATGCTGGGAGAGATCAGGGAGAAATGGCTCCTGAGGGTACTCATAGCAATGTGGAGAGAGGGTCATATTCCAGATGACTGGAGAATAAGCATACTCATGCCAGTGTACAAAAACAAAGGGGACATCAACAACTGTGGGCAGTACAAGGGCATCAAACTCCTATCACACTGCATGAAAGTTCTGGAAAGGGTGATTGATAAATGGATATGCAGAGCAGTAGAATGTAAGATGGGAGATGAGCAGTTTGGATTAAGATTTGGATGCAGCACAAATTACCCGATGTTTGCAGTGCGACAGTTACTTGAGAAGAAGCTAGAGATGAGGCAGAGTCCAATTGGGCATTCCTGGACTTGGAGAAAGCATATGACAAGATCCCAAGAAAGATGATCTGGGCAGTACTGCTGTAGTTTGAAGTCCCAGAAATATTGGTAGAATTAGTGCAGGCTCTGTACAAGGATCCAATGACTCAAGTATGAACAGTGTTCAGCCTCACAGAGGGTTTCCCTGTGGGAATGGGTGTACACCAGTGTTCGGTTCTGAGCCCACTGTTGTTCACACTGCTGATGGACTAAATTAGCTAACAGGTCAGAGGGGAAGTAAAGTTGCCGCATGTAGATGATGTGGCATTACAGGCAGGCTCTGAGCAAGAACTTCAGCAAAGGATAGGAGAATAGAATGCAAAACTATAGGCAAATGGGATGAAACTAAGCACAGATAAGACAGCAATAATGGCAGCAAACTGAGGAAATCAGAAGAAGCTGAGAATAGTGATAGAAGGGAAGATAGTGGAACAGGTAAACAGCTTCAAGTATCTGGTAGGGGAGGGTCAGGAAAAGGGAAGTCTGAATGAAGAGGTCAAAGCTAGAATCAGAGGGGCTGCAGCCAACTGGCATAGAATGTCAGGTGTAGTCTATGACAGAAGAATGCCAAAGAAGCTGAAAAGTAAGGTGCACAAGACAGTGGTGTGACCAGTACTGTTGTATGGCACAGAAACCTGGGCAGTAAAGGCAGAACAGTTGAAGCTAGAGGTGATGGAAATTAAATGCCTGAGAAGGGTGGTAGGATGCACATTGTGGGACAGACGAAGGAATGAGAACATAAGAACAGAAGCCAGAGTAGCTCCAATTGCAGAAAAGATCAGACAGAACAAATTATGGTGGTTTGGACATGTGCAGAAAAAGCAGAAGACAATCTGGTGAGGAAGATTTGGGACAGACAGGAAGAAAGTAAGAGGCAGCGAGGTGTCCAGAAATGAGGTGGAATGATTGTGTGAAAGAAGATCTGCAACAATCAGGCATGAATATTGAAGGCGGCAGGAGTGTGGCACTGAACTGAGAGATGATGATACCCTAACCCCATGTAGAAAAAAATGGGAAAAAGGGGGCTGATGATGACTACAGCTTCCTTATCCCACTTAACATCTTACCCATCAAAGTTATTCAAAACTCATGGCATTGGAAAGGGTGCACATTCAAGCCCCCTAAAAGTACAAAGTCTCTTTAAGTAATGTCCCTCCTTTGTGACGGCAAGTTATACTTTAAAAATGTTCTATGTAGAACTCCTCTCTGCAACCATTTCCTTTTCTCAATTAAGATACATGCATTTACAAATATCCAGAACATTTTGTCTCCAAGCAATCAATGCATCTATTACAATAAGTTATGCAGTTCTGATCTACATTCAGTGCTTTCCTGGGCAAGTTACCTCAAATGAGACATCTAATTACAAAACAAATACTTTCTCACCCCGTGTATTTGACCATTCTGAATGCTGCCAGTTTTCTTCACCTGAGGCAGATGCTGAGGTGTTACCTACTAGCAATTTGTTGTATAGACTGTGCCCTTCTTGGGGTACCTGTGCCCTGGTGACCAAATACCAATTAGCACCAGTCATGAAGGTTGAACATGTTTTAATTTCTTTTTCTGCAAACATACCTCTAAGGTTCTCTGGTAATCACTGCAAAACTGATCTTTTATAATCAAATCACATAACTGATCTATTGCTTTTTCATTAGCCCCTTCCAACCATATAAGTCAACAAGTGTCTACTGTCAAAGAAAGTCAGCCTATGTGTTGCTTGTTTCCTTCCTGACACATCTTAACTATATAAACTGCAGAAGTGTAGCTAAAATATGATGTGAATAAAGTTTGTCTACGGTCACCATCTCTGCAGTCTTGATTACTTATTTTGTTAATGGCACATAAAGTTTTGCTAGTGAGCTAGAGACTGAACAGCTTAACATCTCTGCTCTTTGTCATTTGGGCGTATAATACATACCTGTTCCAAAGTCTTCACTAACAGTCACAATCTATATCCTACAACTATTGAGCAAGCAGTTTATTAGTAGCCTTAGCAAAACGGGCTGAATACTCAAATCCCCTATCTTACAAGAGTTGCATTGACAATGGAGTTCATTCACATGCTGGTGTCTGTGACGCCCCTGCACTGGCCTACAAAGGAGCCTCAATCCTCACCACTAACACCAGTGAGGGGATGTGCACATTCGAAGGATGACAAGTACATACACGGTAAAGTACAATTTCCCTTAAGAGCACACAGAGTGCAGTCAGTCTGGGGCTGATTTCTCCCTCTCTCTCCAGATCCCCAATAAGACTCCCCACTGGCACAGCTATAGGGATAAGATCTCAGCCGAGTGGTCAAGCCAAAACCTCCAGCACCCTCTCTGTCCGACCAGTGCTTTGTGTCCCTACCCAAGTAGCTGACACACACATTTTGAGATATGATTTATATACAAACACTCAGACATGCCTGTGGAAGGCTGGCACAGGTTTACTAGCTATGCCCCCTTCTGCCCAGACTATAGGGTAGTAACTGCCACCAGCCACCCTTTATCAGCTACTTTAAGGCCCTTCTCAAAGGGTGACCAAATGGTAAGTGCGACCAAAAGCAAGGCTATTTAGGAGTGGCCTGTACAGTGTCACCAAATACATATGCAAGTACTATCAGAGCTTGAATATCTGTAAACAAACCAGCCACAATTAAAAGTTTTAAATATACTTAATAAATAATAAAAGAACAAGACAATACTCAATAACTCAACACAGTAACAACAGAGTTCAGAATCACAGGAAAGATTTTAAAACATTGCAGGACAGTCTCAAATAAATACAGAAAACACCTAAAAAAGAAGTTATGGACTTATAATGTTCCATGTGAGTTGTTCATCTCACCTTTATTCTTACACATGGGTACGGAGCCGAGCCATCGGCTGTAAGTCGGCCGCTTTACTAGCTAAAGATCTCAGAGTAGCTCGAGGCCAGGCCCCATTCCCATGATGCTCTCTGTCCTACCACATATCTAGTTTGCTGAACTCAGCATGAACAAGTATAACCCACTAAATACTTCATCCGGAGTAAAAAGTCCCAGAACAAGACTACCAGACTCCAAGTCTACTCACTCTTCGAGACCCTGGAGAGGTAAGGTGGGTGGGAATGTAAGAATAAATGTGAGATGAACTCCTCACATGGAACGTTATGGTAAGTACACAACTTCTTTATGTGAAGTTGTTCACTCTCACCGTTTATTCTTACACATGTGTAGCTCCCCAAGCACCCTAATCCTGGGTGGCTCAAGAGAGTACATTCCTGAGGACAGTGGAACCAAAGGAAGCCCTGTCCCTGGAGGCCCTGTCCACTTTGTAATGAGTGATAAAGGTATGAGGCTTAGATCAAGTGGCAGCTGCACATATAGTGTCCAAAGGTAAATGAGCCGTATAAGCCGAAGACGTGGAGATGGCTCTAATTGAACGGGCCTTCACACCATGCTCTAATGTTTGGTTCACTGAAGAGTAGATATGTTTAATGCAGTCAGTTAACCATTTGGAAAGGGTAACTTTAGAAAATGGTAATCCTTTCTTAGTGTCAGCATAAGATACAAAGAGTTGGTCAGATCTTCTAAATTACTTTGTCCTGTCCAAATAAAATCTCAGTTGTCTGTGGACATCAAATTTATGCAACATGTACTCCAACTGATTAGAATGATCACTGAAAAAGGCTGGAAGTTCAATAGTTTGGTTCAGACTGGTCTCAGAACACACTTTTGGCAGGAATGAAGGATTAGTCCTCAGTAATATCCTGTCTGGATGGAACACCAAATAAGGGGGGTTGACAAAAAGGGCTTGAAGCTCAGATACCCTGCATGCTGAAGTAATGGCCACCAAGAAAATAATCTTCCAAGAAAGAAACTTCAACTGACAGGATGATGCAGGCTCAAAGGGAGGGAAGAATAAAGTGACAGCACACAATTTAGATTCCAGGGAGTAAAGGGTTGTCTAACCGGTGGCCTAAGATGAATAGTGCCCATAAGGAAGGCCCAACATAATCTGTGAGACATTAAATTAGAACCTTCAGCTCTGAAGTGAAAATTCGAGATGACAGCCAATTGAACTATAATAGTGGCAGCTACAGCACCTTTGTGAAAAAGCTTAGATAGGAATTCCAGGATACTAGCAACTGGGGCAAAATATGGATCAATGTTATTTTGAAAGGCCCAAAAAGCAAATAGTTTCTATTTACTAGCATACAACTTTCTGGTAGAAGCCTTATGGGAAGACACAGAATGTGCTGTACCTCCAAAGAAAAACTGTGTGACCTGGCTAGGTAGAGAATCAGAGCAGCCAAGCTGTCAGTCTGAGGGAACGAAGGGAGGGATGGATGAAGGGACCTGACGAATGTGTCAGTAGGTCTGGAACTAGGTCCAGAATCCAAGGTTCCTTCAGCTGATAGTGTCGGAGGAAGGGGAACCAAATCTGATGAGGCCAAAGAGGGGCTATTAAAATTACAGTCCTTCCCAGGGTTTTTGCTTTCTGCAAGAACTTTGGAACAAGGGATATAGGTAGAAAGGCATACAGGAGTCCCAGGGGCCGATTGTGTACAAGCGAGTCCCTTGGGCTGTCCCCTTGGTGGAGGATTTAGGGCAAAGTAGCTTCCGCATTTGGCATTCATAGGGGATGCAAACAGGTCGCAGCAAGGCTGACCCCATCTGCAGAAAATCTTCTCCGAAACTTTGTTTTTGAAAGATCACTCATGTGGTAGCAGAATGGCTCTGCTCAATTTGTCCGCTACCACATTGGATTTCCCAGGATATGTGTTGCTATCAGAAAGCACTCGGTGGACACAGCCCACTGCCAAATTCTCAAGGCCTCTCGACACATGGGGTAAGACTTGGTTCCCCCTTGGTTGTTGATGTACCAGACTACTGACATGTTGTCCGTCTGTATCACAATCGTACCTAGAGGCAGAGAGTCGTGGAAGTGCTGCAATGCCAAAAGCACCACTCTCAGCTCCAGAACATTGATGTGCAACTGTGACTCTGTCTCTGACCAGGTGCCTTGGGCTGTTCTTCCCTGAAAAAGCCCCTCCCACCCTATCAGAGAAGCGTCCGTGGTCACCATGGCTGATGGCGGGAGAAACAAATGGTCGACTCACAGTAACTTGTTGGCGGGTCAACCACCAGTGAAGATCCTTCTTGCAAGAGTCCATGATCATGATTAAGAATGACATGGGAAGATGTTGGTACAGCCACTTGGTGAATAGTAACTACTGAAGAATCCTCATGTGCATATGTCCCAGAGGAACTGCAATGAGCGTAGCTGCCATGATGCCTAGGAGTTTTAGTACTTGACAGGCCGGTACCTTTCTTCTCTGCAGAATGTCCGAGACCTAGTTTCGGAGAGTGGCTATTCTGTTCTGGGACATTCTTACTATGGCAGTGGTAGTCTCTAGTTCTGCTCCGATAAGGAGATGGCAACAACGCAAACTTTTTGAAATTGATAGTGATGCCTAACTGAGAGCAGAGATGAAGTGTGAGATCCCTGGACAGAATTAGTTGATGCCTGCAGGCAGCAGTAAGAAGTCAGTCATCCAGATACGGAAACATTCAGAATCCTAGATGCCTCAAGTGAGCCGTAACCACTGCCACGCATTTGGTAAACACTCTGGGGGCTGTTGTGAGTCCAAAGGGCAGTGCTTGGAATTGGTGGTGACTGTCTCCCAGCCGGAAACGCAGATCTCTGGATGGACTAGCCATTTTGATGTCGTAATACGCATCCTTGAGATCTATAGAGCACATCCAATTGCCCACTCCGAGGAATGGTAGAATAGACTGAAGAGTGACCATCTAAAACTTCTCCTTCTTTACAAATGAGTTGGATCTACTGAGATCCAAGATGGGCCTCCAGTCCCCTGTCTTCTTTGGAACTAAAAAAAATCTGGATTAAGTTCCAGATCCTATCTGGTCTGCCGGGACAGGCTGGATGACACTTTTTTCCTGCAGCCTCTGGATTTCTATGGCTGCTTGATTGCTGAGTCTGGGTGGAAAGTCTGGGTTTTTTTTTGCCAACAGGTGGATTTTCTAGAAATGGGATGATGTATCCTCTGGTAACTATGCTTTGTACCCAAGAATCTGTTGTAATCTCTAGCCAGGCATCCAGAAACAAAGCCAAGCAACCCCCAACTGCAACCAGAGCAAGACAGTTGGGCCTCCTTTCAGGAGCGGTGATAGGGCTTCCCAAGGAACTGATCCCTTTCGCCCTGGTTCTGCGGACCCTCTCTGCCGCCGGGGTGGCGTCTTCCATTATTACCCCCTCCTCTGCCACTGGAGGGGGTTTCACTATGTGTGTTCTGGAAAGCTCCTTGGGACTTTCGGAACCACATTTTTCCACCTTTCTGCCCTTTGGGGTATGGTCTGGTAGGGGTGGAAAAATGGTCTCCTATGGCAGAAAGAGTCTTTCCCTCTTGCTCACACTTAGTGATAGTCTCCTTAACTTTGGGCCCAAAAAGAGAAGAGCCATCAAATGGAGTGTTGACAAAGAAAGACTTGAAGGCTTCCACAAAGGAGCATACGCACATCCAGGACTGTCTCTTAACAGCTATCACTGAACACACTGCCCAACTCAAACCATCGGCTGCATAGGAGATGAGCCTCATAGATGAGTTCATAATGGAGTTAAGGGTATTAAGTTGTGCTGTCACTTTGTCAGACAGCTCCATCTGTATTACCCTGCAGAGTATCTCCAAGCTCTTTCAGATCATCTCTTTGAAGGTGGGTAAAATGAGTCAAATAGTTAATGATTGCATAGCAAAGGTCGCAGAACTAAAGATGCATTTCCTGTATCTGTCCATCGTCCTAGAATTCCTATTAGGAGGATGGACAGTACAAGAGGTTTCTGACACCAACATGGCATCAACGGAGACTCCCTTAGTGAGGAACATCTTGTCTTGGGGGAGGTGATAAACTTGCTGGGCATCCGAGGGACCAGTTCCATAGTGTCAGGAGACTCCCACGCCCTTCGAGCAACTAATTCCATCAACTCATCAAAGGGCGGAGTCACCCAGTAGGTGGAAGGTTGAGACCTAAAGGCCTTCATGAGCAACTCAGTAGGGCTAACGGACTGCCAGTCACCCCTCTGCTTTAGGACTTCCAGGATATCTGCAAAGGAGATATCCTCCGAGGGGGACCGTGGGGACCCTTCCGATTCCTCTAAGTCAGTGTCTGATGTCAAAGACTCCAGTGGGGAATCTAAATGCCTCCTTTTGCATAATCTCTTCCTGGGAACCTCATCAGTGGGGACTTCTGGTAAGGTCTGAGTAGAGCAAGGGTCACCCAATGGGGGTACCTGAGGCTCTGGGTCTCGATGCTTCACAGGGACCTGCGATGTAGAGGCAGAAAGCGGCACTTTAGGGGAGAAAAAGAAAGGACATTACGATGTGTTTGTCTTAGACAACATAACCCTCCTTATGGCATCAAAGGCACCACTGCTCCGACCCGAGGAAGCCGCCAGTTCCGAAGAAGATGGCAACTTCCCTGGTGCTGAGACAGTGTTCTCCGAACCAGAGGATGAAGCCTAGCTCATCCATGCCGAAGCCCCAAGAGAAAGGGTCGGAACTGATGCATCTGTTCGACTCTCCCCCCTGGAGCCGACTAGAGTGTGTCAGCTCCGAGACTCTTCCAATGGAACCGAAGAAGTCAGGGTTGATTGAGCCGAAGGTACTAACAGTCCTCGGCTCCAAAGGCTCAACAACCATCAGATCCTCCTCTGGCTTTGAAGGCCCTGCTTGGCTCGGAGGAGGGGTAGTCACAGCCGTGGGACGGTCTCAGGTCTCGAACCCTGTTGGGTCGAGGCCGATAATTTGGCCAGTGCCAGGGTCTCCACAGAAGCTTCTGCACCACCCGGTCCACATTCACATCAGAAAGGGTCCTCGAAGAACGAGTTGAAGGAACCGCAGACGCCGCCGATTGAAGTATGGGTGACTTCAAAGTTTCTGAGACCGTCTCCAAGACCGGGGACCAGCTTGAAATACCCATTTGGTACATGGCTCCAAAGACTGTGGAGCCGGCGACTACACCTTCACGTAAAGGCTTGGAGCTGATGACCTGGGTTCCGAGGAAGCCTTCTAAGACTTCGACCCCTTTGATGACTTGGTCTGGTCAGCCTTGTCCAAGGTCACTTGAAAGTATGGCTTCAACAAGCCTCTATCTATCAGCTTCCTTCTTTCTAACAAAACCCTACTACTGAAGGAATGGCAGATACAGCAATTCTCCTGGAGGTGAACAGGCCCCAGACAATAAGCACAATTTACATGGGCGTCCATAATGGACATCATCTGCCCGCATTTTGGACACTTTTTGAAGCCAGACTTCTGTTTCTCCCTATGATCAGACATGTTACAGCTACAAAAAAGAAGCAGTAAACAAGCAACACGCTACAGTAGTTGTCAGACCTGAACAACTCTCAATGTACACCAACAATATACAGTAACACTAAACAGAACGCAGTTACTGAACTAGCCACACAGCACACAGTAAATATATAACAATCCTAAGTTGCCAGATCCCTGTACAACTGTACGGATATAAATGTAATTAACACATGCCTAACACTAACACTATACATATTTATAGAAATTGATAGGGGTAAACTAAGGAACGGCTGAGGCCTAAGAGCAACTGCTCTGTAAACAAATGAGACTAGTCATTTAAAATAAGGAATCCAAGAGGCTAAATCGACCAAAGTTTACAAATATAGAAAATACTTTAGTTAGCTAAAGAGTTATATCCAGACATTTTCTCAAAAAAACAATAAAGAAATTCTACTGGCCGAGCTCGCAGCAAATTAGATCTGGGGTAGGACAAAGAGCATCATGGGATAGGGGCCTGGCCTCGAGCTTCTCTGAGATTTTTAGCTAGTAAAGCGGCCGACTCTGAGCCGATGGCTCGGCTCCATACCCATGTGTAAGAATAAATGGCAAGATTGAACAACTTCACATCTAATCTTTACTGTATTCCTGGAATGGTTTGGACAGCAAACTGGTAACTGGATAGTCTGGTTGATATTTGTCTCCATAGCCACTTTAGGCATGAAGGAAGGGTTAGTTCTTAAACCTTCCCTATCTTTATCGAATAATGTATGGTGATTTAGAGGACAAGGCCAGCAATTCAGATACCCTTTTTGAAGAGGTTATCACTACAAGAAAGGCAGTTTTCAAAGACAAAAATTTTATATTCCGAGAATCGTCTGGTCTGAAAGGTTTTTGAATGAGACCTTGGGGGACAATAGAAAGGTCCCACGGAGGAGAAGGATCTTTGACTGGTGGCCTAAGTAAAAAGACTCATTTCATAAAAGCTTTACATAGCTTGGCTGAAAAGTAGAATCTCTTCTACTGTGATAATTCAAAAAATGCTGCCAGCTGCAACCTTATAGTAGAGAAACTAGCTCCACTCTGGAAAAGTGAAGCTAGAAAGTATTATTTCCAATATGGAGGCTGAAAAAAGATCACCATCTTGTTTGGAGGCTCAAATCGAGAATCTTTTCCACTTATAGACCTTTTAATGGACAGTTTCTGAGAGGCAAGAATAACCTGTTGGACTGGCGAGGCTAGCCTAGACTTTGTGAGAATCATGGGTAGTGGAGAAACCATGTGGTTAACTGAAGGGACCGGTGATTGGGGGGCTGATGTTCTGATGGGTGAGAGATCAGATCCTGGCATGGATCCAATATCCAAGAGGGATATTTCAGGTGAGAACGTAGAAAGTGGAATGAAATCTGACACAGACAGAAGGGGGCAATGAGAATTACTGAGGTCTTCAATCTGCTGGCTTTTGGTAAATCTCTTGGGATCAGAGGTATTAGGGGGCAAGCATAAAGGAGACCTGAAGGCCAATTGTGGACTAGAGGATCCCTCGGGGACTCCCCAACTTGGGGGAATCAGAGCAAAATACCCACTGCACTTGCTGTTTGGGGGAGTAGCAAAAAGATCACATCAAGGCTGGCCCCATCAGCTGAAAATCTGGGCTGCTAGTAACTGATTGAGGGACCACTCGTGCGGGCTCAGGATGGACTTGCTGAGACTGTCTGCTAGAACACTGGTCTCCCTGGGATGTGCATTGTAAGGAGAAAGCAGGTTTGACGAGATTGCTCATTCCCACACTCTCTTGGCCTCGCAGTACAATGGGTACGAACAGGCTTCTCCCTGTTTGTTGACATACCAGACAACTGATATGGTGTCTGTATGAATTGTTATTGCCCCCAGAAGGAAGCAGTTGTGAAAGGCTTGCAGCATCAGGAGAACTGCTCTCATCTCTAGAACATTTATGTGCAATCTGGTCTCTGCCAGGGCCCCAGTGTCTTACAGTATTCTTCCCTGATAATGCCTTCCCCACCCCAACAGGGAAGTATCCACGTCACTGTGGCTGTGAGAGGGGGAAGCAAAAAGGGTCTCTCTAGAAATAGGAATAGAAATAGAAACCTCTCATCTCTAGAACACTGATGTGCAGATAGGTCTCGGAAGGGGACCACATGCCTTGGACTGTCCTTCCCAAGCAGTGCCCCCCCCCCCACCATAGTAGGGAGGCATCCGTGGTCACCGTTGTGTTGGGGAAAGTAGGTTGAAACAGATGCCCTTTGAGGAGATCCAGGGACTGAATCCACCACCAAAGGGAGTCCCTGCAGACTTTTGAAATTCTCACCGGAAAAAACAATGGAAGGTATAACAGTGACCACTGAACCACAAGTGTCCACTGGAGCACCCTCATGTGAAGACACACCATTGGAAGAAGATTTATCGTGGCCCCCATGGAACCTAGAGCCCTTAACACTACTTTGGCTGTTGGTAAATGGGTCTGAAGAATGTGCAAGACATGTTACCTCAAGCTGCGTATCCTGTCTGACGTGAGGAACACCTTCGTTTGTACTGTGTCCAGCCGTGCCCTGATGAAATCTAAAATCTGAACCGGGAGAACAGCAGACTTGTTCATATTGATTGTGATGCCAAACTTGTTGGCTAGCTGAAGGAAGGAGTCCCTGGCTTGACATAGTAGATGCTCTGAAGGGGCAGTAAAGAGCCAATCGCCCAGGTACCGAAAGACCTGAATGCCCTGAAGCTTCAGGTGACCCGCTACTACCGCCATTACCTTGCTGAACACCAGGGGGGCTGTGGTGAGACCAAAGGGGATGGCTCAAAACTGGTAATGATTGGCTCCCAGCCGGAAGTGAAGGAATCTCTGGGAGTGCCTGTCCATCTTGATGTGATAGTATGCATCCTGGAGGTCGATCATGCACATCCAGTCTCTGGCCTGCAGATATGAGGGATAGATTGAATCATGACCATCTGGAATTTTGTCTTAGCTACTGATAGGTTCAATTTGGACAGATCCAATATTTGCCTGAGGTCCCCCGCCTTTTTTGGCACTAAAAAGTATCTGGAATAAACCCCGGATCTGGACTGGCCTGGAGGAACTGGCTGGATGACTCGTTTTCTTAGCAGTGAGTCTACTTGCACTGCTGCCTCCTCCCACTGCATGGGTGGAACGGCCGGGAGGGCTTTGTTGGGAGGAGCCTTGAAAGGAATGAAATATCCTCTGGATATGACTCGCAGCACCCACTGATCTGTAGTGATGGACTCCCATGCTAGTGGGTGTAGCGACAAGCTACCCCCAACTGCCTCCAGAGAGGTACAGCTGGGCCAACCCCTCACGGCTGCTGCCTGGGTTTATCCGAGAAATGCTTTCGGGACCCGAAATTCTCAGGACCCCTCTGCCTCTCAGGTGGCGTCTATCATATCTCCCTCAGCCTCTGGGGGAAGGCGAGTCCCAAGCATCCCGGGAAAATACCTGAGACGTGCGGAACCACATTTTCTGGCCTTGCTGGTTCCTAGAAAAGGACCTTTGAGGTGGTGAGAAGCAGATCCCAATGGCAATGTCTTCCCATCCTTCTCGCTCTGGACCAAAGTCTCTCTGACCGTCTTCCCAAAAAGAGAAGAACCATCATAAGGGGCATTGGTAAAAAAACACCTTGAAGTGCTCTGAGAACAGACATAAGTGAAGACAGGCTTGATGCCAGATGGTAATGCCTGATCCAGCAGCCTGTGCAGCTCCCGCCGTGGCATGGGAGAGCAAATGGATAAACGTGTTGGCTACAGCTTTTAGGGTGGCCATTCGTGCATCGAACATCTTCCTGTCCCCTGCTGACATGGACCCTGGGGATGACTCAGTGATCTCTTTGACCAAATCTCTGGAGTCCAATGACATGCGCCATGTAGTTCAGCACCCTCACAGAGAAGGTCGCTGAAGCATAAACTCGCTTCCCAAAGCAATCCAATGTTCTCGGCTCTCGGTCAAGTGGGTGGACTGTGGAGCACTCCTGGGTGAGCTCCTTCTTGGTGGTCGCTGCCACCGTCATAGCATCTACAGGGGACCCCTTGTGCCAGTGTAACTTGTCCGTGGGGGAAACTTAAGACTTTGTCCAGGCTTTTGGGTATGGTGTCTGGCTCCTTACACACCCTAGATGTTATCAGATCCACAAGTGGATTGGCAGGAGGGGACACCCAAAAGGTAGATGGGCCCGAGCTAAATGCCTCCAGAAACACGGACTCATCAGAGGTTGGTTTTGGGACAGACCACCCCCCCCTTTAGTGAAGGATCTCCACAATGTCTCCAAAGGGGACATCCTCGGGGGGTGATCTTGGGAAACCTTCCCCTTCATCCAGGTCCGTGTCTTCCATGAGGGACTCTAGAGGAGAGCCCAAGTGCCTCCTTTTACATGTATGCTTGTGGGGGCCTCCTCAAGGGGACTGTCTGGGGAGGTCTTGCAAGCGGGTTTTTCCAAGGGTAGAACTTGCTGGGGCATTACAGCCATGGGCTGTGCCTGAGAGGGCAAGATGGGCAGAACCACACTCAAGATCAGGGCGGTCTGGACGGACTCCGAAGATGATATGGTCAAAGGCCTCAGCCCTGCAAGAACCCTCTCCATCATGTCGAATGCCGAGGGGGAATGGACCTCCTGGGCTGACCTAATGCCCCCTGATCTGACTGGGGAGCTGGAGCAGAGCCTCTGGGTGTGGAGACTCTCAGGAGAATGCTTCTCTCCCACAAGCTCAGAGCAGAGAGCACTCCCTCGGATCCGAGCTCGAGGCTATGGCTCCGAGAGCACGGAACCGATCTAGTCAGATCAGACACACTCAAGGCACTGGCCAGCATCTAGGTACAAGGTACCGTCGGCATCGTCCCTTCGACTCCGAAACCACAGGTCAGATCGGAGAGGGAGTGATAGGTCTAAACAAAGGCTGGAAGGCACCTGCTCTGGTGGGAGAAGGCCATGGCAAGAGTCCCATCTGAATTTGAGTGTGGATAAACCTCCACATCATCTTGTCCATCTCCACTTCAAACAAGCTCAGAGTAGTGCAGGATGCCATCAAAGTAGGCCGGGAAAGCCGGTGAGGGGGAAGGCCTGGAGGGTGACTGGCTTATCTGTACCTCGGGCTCAGGTGACATCCTGGGGACCTGAGCAGAGGTGTCACTGGCCTGGAAACAGGCTTAACCTTCGGCGGAGGGCCGGCCTCCTACAAGCGGTTGGGGGATCTCTCGCGAGGCCAGTCCTTCTTGGCTTTATCCCCTTCCCCAGACCTCTTGGTGGAAGGGTGAGTCCAGAGGCTGTGGAAGGGGAAGACAAAGCATCAGCCACTGTCTTCCCAGCAGGGGAAGATGGGACCTTCGTCCCAACAGAAAAGGGCAGCAGGCCCTTAAGGATCAGTTTGTCCCTCCTGTCCTCAACTTCCTTGGGAATTAAACCCAGTGCAAATAGGACAGGGGGACTGGAGGTGAGACACCCCCAAGCAAACTACACACAGTGTGTGGCCATCTGCTGGAGAAAGCTTATGGCCACACACTGTGCACCTTCTGAAGCCTGGCTTCGGGGCATCAGCCATGCCTTAGCCGTGTACACACGCACATATACATGTGTACACACACACACACACACACACACACACACACACACACACACACACAAACGTATGTACACACACACACACACGTACGTATACAAACACACACACGTATGTATACACACACACACCACGTGGAAAGAAAAAAGGGGAGGAAAGATAGCAAAGCCTATTTATTTATTTTTTTTATTTTATTTTTTTTAAGCTACAGAGAACCCCGAGAAGGTATAGAAAAGGATTGAAAGAGAAAGAGGTAAAGACAGGCCAAAAAGGTACAAAATCCTACTTCATTAAAAAAAACTCGCTAATGCTCTGGAGCTCGGACCACACTGCTTCCTCTCAGATGCCAAACAAGATATGAAGGGAGAAGGGAGACGGGGGCATTATGGGTAAGGAGGAGGAGCATGGAGCCATAGCTGGAAAATGCGGCAGTGTCGGATCCTATGTGGATCCAAAGACCCACAGGTTGAAGAGCAAATTTAGTAAACTACTTCAGATCTGCTCTCATCTCTAGGACATTTATGTGCAATCTGGTCTCTACCATGGACCAAGTGCCTTAGACTATTCTTCCCTGATAATGCCTCCAACCCAACAGGGAAGCGTTCGCGTCACTGTGGCTGTGTGAAGGGGAAGCAAAAAGGGTCTGCCTAGAAACAGGTCATCCAATAGCATCCACCACTGGAAGTGGCATTTATAAACTGGGGTTTGTTTGATAGGAACTGATTAGTGGAACAGGACAGACCACTGAACTGCAAGGATTCATTGCAGTACTTGCATGAAGAACCTCACCAAGCATACCAGAAGTAATGAAGCTGAACCTAGCGCTGACAGAATTAGTCATGCAGGAGAAGCTGACATGTCCAGAAGTGTCTGCACTCGTTGCCTCAGAGATATAACACATTGCTGAGGCAATGCTGCTATTTGTGATATGTTCAGTCATATTCCTATGAACTCCAGCTCATGCACAGGAGTTAAGTTTGACTTTGCCAGGTTTATCATGATCCCCAGTTGGTTGAAGGTTTGCAGAAGATATTCTTGAGGCCTGGAGGAGTTGTTGCTTTGTTGGTGCTGTAAGCAGCCAATTGTCCCTGGGTGGTATGTCAGGGAGACTCCTTCTGGAACTTGGAGACAGAAAGGAAAAAGTAAATGTAGTAACCTCTGGACATTATATTTAACACCCAGTGGTTGTTTGTCAGAATTGTCCAGGCATCTGAGTGCAATGATAGATGGCCCATGACTGTCTCCAGAGTAAGACAGTCAGGCAACGCTTCAGGAGTGCTAAAAGAGTATGTTAGAGATGGGTTCTCAGAAACCCTGGTTTTGTGGACCTTCCCTGCCTCTAGAGCAGAGTCTATCATTAAATACAATTCCTCTGCCTCTGGACAAGGACTTTTCTTGAGGATCCTGGTAGAAACTTTGAGATTTTTTGAACCAAAATGTCTTAGTCCCTCATTGGTTCCTTGAGAAGGTCCTTTGAGGGGTAGAAAATTTTATCTCTACCACAAACAAGGTCTTCCCGTCATGATCACTGCAGGTGAGACTGCCTTTGACAGATGGTCCAAAAAGGGAGGAGCCATCGAAGGCAGCATTAGTGAAAGATGCCTTAAAAGGTTCCGCAAGCCTGCACAGCCTCAACCAGGCATGTCTCCTCAAGGTTATGCCTGATCCGGCTGCTCGAGAGATGCCCTCTGCAGCGTGAGAGATTAACCTCATCAATGAATTAGCTAGGGAAGAGAGAGTAGCCAACTGGGGAGACACTTTCTTCAGGTCCTCCTCTGAAAAGGTCTCAGTAAGAGAGTTGGTTAGCTCCTTGACCAAATCCCTTTGAAGGTCAGTAAAACAGACCAGATAGTTCAAAAAGTGTCTGAGGCACAGATGTGCTTCCCATGTCTGTCCAAAGCCCGGGACTCCTTGTTCAGGGGATGGACTGTGGAGCTCTGTTTGGCCAGCTCCTTCTTTGTCGCTGCCAACATCACAATGACATCAGTGGGTGCACCCTTACTCCAATGAAGCCTGTCACTTGGTGGGCTTAGATATTTGTCTGCACATTTGGGAATAGTCTCCATGGTATTGGGTTCATTACAAGCCCAGCAGAAAACTAGATTGATAAGTTCATCACCGGGGGTTCGCCCAGGATGTAGATGGTCCTGCCCCAAATGTCTCCAGAAACACCAACTCCTTAGGAAGAGGAAGGGAGGACTATCCAGCTCTCTGTCTGAATATTTCCAAGATGTCTCCAAAGTAGACATCACCTGATGGAGATCTTGGGTATCTCTCTCCTTCATCAAAGCCGGTGTTCTTGGTTAAGGACTCCATAGGAGAGCCTAAGTGCCTCCTCTTCCACTTTCTCTTGCGATGTACTTCCCTTGCAGGAAGCTCAGGTGAAAAGTCGGAAGATATAGGGGCCCTATTGGGGGTAGTAGTAGACTGAAGGCCAGTTCGGGGGGGCTGACCTGGGACAGGATGGATGGGCTCAGGACTCAGATTAGGTAGGACCTGGGGGAAGAACACAGCTCTAGGTCTACAGAAAGTCCTCTCTTCTACCATTAAGTCTGACAAACTCAAGGAAACCCTCTTCCTCCCTCTCTCTCGGAGCTGAAGCTATTTGGGGAAAGGGAGTAGAACCTACCCCAGAGCCGAAGCCTCCAGATAGTATTGGACCCAAGCTGTTGAAGGCCGAAGCTCCTAAGGAAGGAATGGATCCGACAAGGTTAGACCCGATGTCTGCTCTTGGAGCCAGCGCTGACATATTGGATCCGAGACCTGCTCTGCTCCGACAGCATTGGAGCTAAGTCAGTCTTGGACCATGATGAAGTTGAAGAAATCATCTTCAGATCCATCGACGACCCCTTAGAGAAACTGGATTCTGAAGCAATGGCTTGGATCGGAAGAGGAGCATGAAGAGAAGGAGCTGGAGATTTCACAGATCCTAGATGAGACGAGATGGCAAAAGTCCCAACTCTGTCTATGCTTGAGAAAGCTGTGCATCATGCTGTCTATATTTTATTTTTTTATTTTAATTATTTAACATTTGTTTACCAGGAAAATCTGACTGAGTCAGGTACCCATTTTCAGTGGAGGCCCGGGGAGAAAAGCTCCAAATCATACATGAAAGTTAAGACATTTTGCATGAACAAGACAATAGCAAGTATTAAAGCAAAAATTAAATAAGCAAGGAATACTAAAATAAGTAGAGAGAGATAGATACAATAATAAAACATGTACTTGATAGGCAATACTAAATAAAAGTAATGTGATAGATTACAACTTTTTTTTTTTGATCAGGTAGGATTAAGGTAAACAGTGAGGGTTAGGCAGAAGGTCAGAATATTAGAAGCAAGCATATGCTTAGAAGAACTGTGGAGTAGGATGGGAATAGTTAAGGGTGTAGAAATGCATAAAGTTTTAGTTCAATATGGTAGTGGTTAGTGGATGAAATTCATGGTCTAGGGATCTCCAGATTTAGAAAGGTAAGGCCCTAGAGAGTGAATGGAGTTCACCTATTAGGGAAAGAGGAGGGGCAGGTTTGATTACAAAGAAAATCTTTTTTTAGTGTGTGTTTGAAGTTGTTAAAGCACTCAATGGTAATGATGTCTGTTGGCAGAGAATCCCAGACCTTGGCAGTAGCATGAGAGTATAGGCACTGTCCAACTCTTTCGTTTGAAATGTAGACAGTTAGGAGTTTGTTTTCAGAGCGGAGAACTCTGGTAGGGATTTAGGACAGATGTAATGGCAAGGCACCTATCATGATCAGCTATATACCATGTTATGTGCAGTAGACAGCTGAACCAGGTTTAGGTGGTGTGTGGGTTTGAGCCTGTTTAGTTGTTTCAGAGCTAGGCAGTGATGAGAACAATGGGAGTAGCCTGTGGCAAATTTGGCAATTTCATGGAAGCAGGATTGGAGCTTGTTTTTGAAAGAAGACTGTAAATCGGTGTACAAGGGTGCTGCATATGTGAGAGAGGGAAGCAAATAGGTGTTGGTGACTGTTCTTCTGGTGGAGTTATTCAAGAAAGTTTTTGTCTACAGAGTGTTCCTAGTTTGATGTGTGTGTTCTTTTAATGCTATTGCAGATGTGGAGTTTGAAAGTTAATTTGTTGTTGTCTATGGTAATGCCTAGTAGCTTAGCTGTGAGAACTATTTCAATTTCTGTGTTATCCTGAGAGAATATTTTAAAGTCAGATGAGAATGGTTTTGCAGAGAAAAGAAACAGGTTTGTTCTTTTAGGATTCAGGAGTAGCTGCGCTTCTCTCAGCCATGTTTCTATTGAGGTGAAGGTGGTTTGGGTGAGTTGCTGGAGCTGTTGTATGTTATTAGAGAAGGACATTATGGTAGTGTCATCTGCATATTGGATAATGGAGCTAAGGGGAGATGAGGTGTGAAGGTTGTTGGCGAAAACATTGAAGAGTAAGAGTCCAGGTATGGACCCTTATGGTACCCCAGTTGTGTTGGTTTGATATTGGGATAGTTTATTTGCCATTTAACATATTGTTGGTGGTTGGATAGATAGCTTGCAAACCACTGAAGGGCTGGTGGGGGTGCAGCCTACAATGGACAGCCAAAGAAGTTTGTTGTGGGACACCGTGTCAAATACCTTTGACAAAGTCTAGTAGTAAGACAGAGGTGACATTACCAGAGTCCATGGATTTGGACACAGAGTCCATGAAGGAGATTAGGGCAGTGGTGGTGCTGTGGGATTGGCAAAGCCATGCTGGGTAGGGGCAATTAGTTTGTTTTGGATGAAATGGAGAAGCAGTTGCCTATGTATGCATTTTTCCAGGAGTTTGGAAAAAGGAGAGAGGATGGAGACTGGTCAATAATTGGACAGTTCACTGGAATTACCTCCTTTACATAAAGGGGTGATGACAGATTTTTTTCCAGAGGTTAGGGACAATGGACTCTGCTACGGAGCGATTTATAATGATGCTGACAGGATATGCTACGGCTTCTGCAGCAAGTTTTAAGTATTCAGAGGGGAGGTTGTCAGAGGAGAGGGAGCATGGTTTTAGTTTTTGAAGTAGTTTTTGAATGAGAGAGGTAGGAACAGGTTTAAGAGAAAAGGGGATAGAAGATGTAGTACTAGTTTGATGATGAAGTGAAGGATTTGTTTTGTTGGAGCAGAAGTCATGGGATAAGGGTGGATGGGGATCAGAGATGGGGCTTGAGGTAGTTGCAGCAGTGGGATTTGTTAATAGTTTGCTGATGCTATCTATAAAATGACAGTTAAACAGGTTGGATACCTCTGAGGGAGTTTTGTCAGGGCATGGTGATGGAATTTGTTTAGAGCCTGGGGTAAGGAGGTTTGAGATGTGTTTCCAAAATTGTTTTGGGCTGTTTTTGTGATTTTCCAGTTGGTTGGAAAAGTTGTTTTTTTTTTTTTTTTGTCTATGGTCACTAGCATTTTTGCTTTGTTTGGTAACTGTTTATATGTGATTAGGTTAGTATCATACTTGTTATTGTGCCATCCCTTCCAGGCTTTATTTCTATTGTGTAAATGTTGTTTGGTATTTTTTGTTAGCCAAGTAGTATGATTAGTTTTTATTCTTTTGGTGTGGAGGGGGACTAGGCTGTCTGGAGTATTTAGAAATACATTGCTGAAGTACTCAAGGGCATCTTCTAGTGGTAGTGTTTTAAGTGGATTGCAGTTGGTGTGGTTTAGGATTCCGTCAAACATTTGTTCGTCAAAGTTCCTAATATTTCTGGTGGTTTTGTGTGTGTGGGTTCTTGTAATTTGTGGTGTGGATCTATATATGAATATGGGTAGGTGGTCACTATGAGTACTGGGGGTAGAGTGTAGGGATTACAGTAATTGTCAGGAATAGAAACTAGTATCCAATCAAGAGTTGCACCTAGGGTATTGCTGTTATGCATACAGGTGGCATTGGTAACGAGCTAGATATAACCATAGAGGTTTATGCTATTAGCAGGGGAGTCAATCATCAGATCTTGCCAATTGATACTGATATCTCCCATAATTATAGTTTCATTACTGATGTTTTCTGATATCCAGGAGAGGATATCTTCCATAGTTTGGATGTTTTGCCTGGGAGGTGTGTGTGTGTGTGTGTGTGTGTGTGTGTGTGTGTCTGTGTGTGTGTGTGTGTGTGTGTGTGTGTGTATATGTGTATATATATATATATATATATATATATATATATATATATATATATATATATATATATAGATATATCTATATATCTATATATATATATATATATATATATATATCTATATATATATCTATCTATATATATATATCTATATATATATATATAGTCCATCAATGTATATTTGTTTTGTTAATATGCAGGGTTCCAATTCAAATTTTGGCATTGTTAAAAGCTAGTGTTTCTTTACGGAAAGGTGACATTGTGATGATGTTAGGGTAGATTAAGGCTACCCCACCACCTTTTTTGCTGATTCTGTCTTTTCTAAGTACATTATAGGCTGGGGGTGTTATTTCAGTTATCATGCATATGGGGTTTTAGCCAAGTTTTGGTGATTACTAGAATATCTGAAGTGTACTGCCTTAACCAAGCATTCTGTGGTTTTGTTACGGATACTACAAGTGTTTAAGGTTGCTAGAAGAATACTTTTAGGGTTTAGGCTTTTAACAGAGGAAGCTGTAGTTGGGGGCCCTGGGTTGCGGTGGATGTCCCCACACAGGGACAGAATGCGTTTCTTGGAGAGGTAATGTTCGAGGTATTGGGTACGTTTTTTATTGCTGACTATTATGTAAAAGTTAGGTTTGCTAGTGATGTTGTCGGGAAGGATTCTGAGTTTTGACAGATGCATAATGTGATACTGAATTAGGCTGGCTGATATTTTTACTAAAGCTTTCTGTGGGTTGTCATGATGTAGAGCAAGAGTACAGTATGCAAATGGTGCTGGGGTTGCAGAAAAGTTCAGGGATGTGATGGGGATTAGGAGACTGATATACTATGTCAGAAGCATGTTAGAGAGAAGGGAGAACATTTTTAATGACATGGTTTGAGTTCTAGAAGGCAAGGGTAGTGGAATATACAAATACGGAGTAGATTGTGAAGCTGGAATGAAGAAGGCTCCGAGATGACCTAGATGAAGCCAAGGAGTGGCTGAATGTTATAGGTGATGTGATCTTGGAGGTAGGCCCAGCGAAGCATATTTCGATGCTGAAACCAGAGGTCTGCTTTGAGACCTCAGAACCGACACTTTAGGATCTAAGGAGGATGTTCAGCAAAGTTCAGATCAAAACCACTTAAATAATGCAGACAATTAACAAATTAAAACCACTTAAACTTAATGAGAAAACAAAAGAACCAATGTCCCCTCGTAGTCATGAAGAGACTTTTAATACAACAGTAGCAATAGCAAAAATACCACGCAATGTTTAGTGCTTTTGTCTTAAAATCCACAAAGACATCATCAGAACTGTGTGTGTTTAACAAACAGTGTTTAAATATCCCTTATGAGAAAAGACCACATCCACTCAATTATACCAATTAAAATGTTTGTCTTTTTTAAAAAATTAGTTCTAAACACAGATCCACACACATAACTGAAACATGCTGCCACTATATGATACTACTAAGTTGTCTGCAGTCTTCTCTGAACTGAGAGTATTTTGTGAACCATTTTGTTATTTCAATGCAAAATATACTGCAGTAGGAACTGGGTCTAGCTAACTGATCTCTCGAGTAACACCAGAAAATGAGGAAGTCTATTTTCAGAGTTGTTAAATGATGTTAAGAGATTTTTGTCTCAGACCATTACCCTGATCAACAAAGACACCAAAGGAATAAGCAATTAAGTCTTTCAGCATGTAATGCTTACATAAAATATAAGCAAAGATAGAGAGACACATACTTGAACGATTTAATATAGTTGATGTAACAGGGCCAAAAGACAAGACAGAAAAACTTAGCTGAATTTCATAAAGATTGTTCAGCAATCAAACAGCTGCAGAAGCCTTAAGACTATATGGCTTGTTTGCTTCCAGCCTATGACTGAGAAAAATGCTGTGCCTAACCACTCAGTGACAACTTACCTTCCAACTCGCTCACTCCAGGTACTCTTACTGTTTTTGGTGCTTCATCCCCATTTACAACATGGATACCCATTCCTATCTGTCTGGCTCTTCTCATGCAGTAGCTAGAAAGAAAACATCACTTACCAAGGAGTGCTTGCCATTCCCAGAGTGTCAGTTTATGCATCAGCTGATAGTGGATGAACCTGCAATGGCTACTGTCTGCTCCTCAGACCACTCAGTTACCTCTCTAACTACCCCTGTTGTAATCCTTTCGGTCATCAGGAACTGGGCTTCAGCAACATCCTATTTGGCTGTACCAGTGTCTGATCTGGGCATGACAGCTCTATCTTCTCTAGGTCTGGTAGACAGAGAATTTTTCTTGGGACAACAGACCATTAGACCGGTCAGACGTCTCTACTTTGAACTGCTCCTCTTCTGTTGGAACTTTCTTCTTCTGATGACGTTATTATTGTTAGAAAAAGAGGAGTTCATTACATTGGCTGGACAGTCATTATGGGAATAAGTCTTGGTATGCAGAAGCTTTTACAGATGGACACTCTCTATAAAGGCATTCCTGAGGAGACAGAGTATGGTGATTTTGATGTTGACACAGCATCTCCTGGAGATTCAGAAGCCCAGCTCTCTCACTAAGAGGAACTCAAATCATTGCAAGGGTGAATGAGTTATTTTTATGGGAACAAATAGATGTTCCCTCTGAAATGAACCCTGCAGATCTCACACATCCTTTTACCCAGATTTCATCTTTCCATTTTTTTTAAAGAAACATCTATATTGAATTGTCACTTATGACAGTCATATAAATGAAAACAAACCATAGACATATTTTCAGTTCCAAGAATCATAAATCACTTACAATCTATAAGTCATTGCCAGTCAAACATTACATAACTTATTCAATTACTGCCTTCTCTTAAACTTCATTCTTCCTCCAAAACGTCATTCTGCTTGCACTGTTCCCACAATTCCAAATTTTTTCCTATGTAATTTCCTCTTACCCTTTTCTAAAGATCCCACTTCCAGTTCTTTTATCTCTTACTATATAGACTACTTCTAGTACAGCTAGTTTAGACTTAAATTTCCATTTTTTTAGTAACTGTTTTTTTTTTTTGGCAGCCACCAGAATTAAACTCAGCAATGCCTTACTATGTGTCTAGGCAATTCTGATTCTGTATCACAGCTCAAAAAATAATTTCCTTAGTTTCAATTTGCTCGGCCAGTACTTCTGAGAGAGTAGTTTGCAATGCCTTACTATGTGTCTAGGCAATTCTGATTCTGTATCACAGCTCAAAAAATAATTTCCTTAGTTTCAATTTGCTCGGCCAGTACTTCTGAGAGAGTAGTTTGCAAGGAATTCTTAAAGCATTCCAACTTATTACAATCCCCAAAAATATGTTCCCAATTACCTACATCTTCCTCATCACACCTCCAACATTTGCAATCTACTGGAAAAAAATGTCTCTGGAGCGTTCTTGGGGTACAAAAATACTCTGACCTACTATTTCAACACGTCCGAGATGGGACTATCAAGATGGCTGCACAATGAGTAACAGGTTAACTCTAGCTCTCCCAGTGTGAAAACAGAATATCAACAAAGAAGGCCAATATACTTTTTTGCTTATAGGTAAGATTCAGTAACTGGCTAGTAAGTGTACTGCCTGGATGCCAGGAAAAAAGAAATACAAATCACATAAAAGAAATGACAAAAAATGAGGAAGAAACACTGACTGGGGAAAGTTCTGCAGCTGTTCAGCAAAAAGCAATGCAATCTCCAGACACGACTTAAAGTAACCTACAGGAAGATACAAGAGAACAGCACAGACCTGGTTAAAATAAATGAAACACACTGGAGTATATCAACACAAACAAGAAAAGCCTGGAAAAACTGGAAGAAACTTAAAACAGACATTCAGAAGAGGTGATAAAGCTGCAAAAAATCACATGCTGAAATGAAGAAAAGGCTGGCTGAATATGAGACTGCTCAGGAAGACATGCTTCAGAAACAGTAGAATTAGAGGACAGTAGGGAAAACCTGAGCTTTTCAGCTATACCAGAAAAACTGGAAGGAAGAGACTGCATTAACTTTATGAAAGCACAAATAAGCAACTGGACTGGTAGTCCACAGCAGTTGTTGTTAGTTGAAAGGGCACATCATGTATATGCTCCAAACCTGGCTATGAAAAAGCAACCTAGACCTTTAATAGTCAAAATGCAATCCTACCAGCAGGAGTTGATTCTGGAAAATCTGTGGCAGGAGGACAAAATACCAAAAGTGTCAGACAGCAGAGTGTTTGTGGAAAATAATTATTTATTGCACACCAGGCAGAAGAGAAGTAAATTCATTCCACTATTCAGGGAATGTTGAGACATGTGTGAGATTCAAACTGTTGTACCCAGCTGTCTTCAAGGTATTCTTCCCTGGAGGGACCAATTCATTTTTAATGAAGTACATGCTAAGGAGGAAATACAAAAGTTTGCCCACAAAAACTGAGCTGTGAAACAGAGAGTCTTCTTCTTGTTCTTCTGGTAATAAGATCACAGAGAGACTGTACTTTTGAAAGCCTTTCCACTGTTTCAATTGAAAATGTTGGAGAGAAGGAAGGGAGCGTGAAAGTTGACTAGAAGAATCACAAGTACACTGGAAATGAAGCGAGGCAAGATTTAGGAGAGGGAGATGAACAGTAATAAAACCAGTAACTTAATGTGGGATTAGAATGCAATAATTATATTTGTGAAAATGACAGAACAAGAAAATCTGGAAATTTTGTAATTTTTTAAGAATTTGTAGGCCTTATGTTAAACTCTAAAGTATGTGCTCTACTTCATGTCATTAATGTTCAGAAAAATGGTTTGGGGAAGGGATGGCAGAAAGTTAACCGTAAGTAAAGAAAACTTTTTTTTCTTAATAGTACTATTTTTGTGGTGTACAGTTTTCTTTGCATTTTATAAAGCAAAGTTTTCTCAGTTACCTTTAAGTGTACTGGGGATTGTAAACAGGTACTGCTCTTCTTTTTTCCCTTTCTTTCTCCCCTCTTTCTTCTTGTTCAGTTTTAAGAAATATAGGCACTGCAGTGTAAAACAAAAAGGCTTTTTAAAAGAGCACGACAAAAGAAAAATGAATGTGCTTTTTCTCAATCATGCATGGGGAAATTATTGGGTTACGGACTTAGACTGATTTAGCAACAAGTTTTAAAAGAAAGCAAGTAAATAAAAAATATTGACTATTAGGAGGCTTTTTTCTAGCAAATGAATATATGCTTAGTAGCATTTCTGTACATTGCCCTTATGTCTGCATGGAAACAATCTGATAGAGAAACTATCTGTTTTGTCTGCTTATCATATTTCCATGGAGACAATTGATAAAAAGAATTTGGTTACAGTCTGGTGGACAGTGATTGGCGGGAGAGGGGGGACTGGCTAGGAAATAACGTTTTCTGAAAGCATTCGTGGGAGAGCTAAAAGATAGGACAAAACCACTTAGTAGAAGCATAGGTTGCACCATGCGTCTTAGCAAGGATAACCTTTCTTTTAGGTGAACTTAGGTCTAAGTGTGGCTGTCAGTTTAGGGCATTTGTTTATATTAGGAGGGTAAAACTTCAATATTTAAATATGTAAATAGTTGTGTGTGTTAGTATTACGTTAATGGGTTTTAGGGGGGTATACAATAAAATAAAAAGTTTTCTAAGATGTGACACAGGTTCAAATGGGTATGACAAAGAAACAACTCTATAAAACTTCAAACTGACACACATTATATGCAAGTAATACAAAAGCTGGAACAAGACATTTAACAAAAAGGTGTCATACATAAAAAGTGGTAATAATAATAATGTATCAATACAATGACGCTTTCTGTAATGTCTTTAAATGTCAATGGTCTCACAGATAAATGCAAAAAATAAAGAGTACTGAAGTATATTAAAAATGTAGATTGCAAATAGCTATGTTACAGAAGACACACTTGGAAAGAAGTGAACATGTGAATTTGATAAAGGAATGTTTTCAGCGTGGTTATTCAGCAGAATATTTGGGACAAAGGAAAAGAGAGGTACTTATATTAATTGCAAGAGGACTGCCAATAGTGACAGAAGAGGAAAAATAATAATGGCATATTTGTAGTACTAAGGAGCTACTGGTAAGGGACGAGGATTACACTGGCACATATTTATATTCCAACTAAAACTGCTATAATGGAGCTTATGAAAATTCTGGGAGAAATAATCAGTTTTCAGCAAGGAATATTACTTATAGGTGGGGACTGGTATTTGTTTTCCAGCAGTGAAGAGGTCTGGAGGGCCCACAAGGAAAAAGAAGTATAACAAAGATGGCAGATTTGTGAAGAAATTTATGAAAATATTTTGCATGGAAGATGTGAATTTAGTAATAGGAGTACAGAGTGAATATTGGAATATTATTCCCAAACATATAAAAACTGGGCTAGGTTAGACAGAGTTTACATTTCACAGGAACATGTGCAATAACTATTTCAGATCATGCACCAATAATAACTAAAATAAAAATATATGGTAATGAAAAAAAAGGAGACACTGGTGCTTTCCCAACCATCTGTTGAAAAGAGAGGAATTTAAGGAATGAGCAGTGGAGACTATTCAGAGCTGTTCGAGAGGACAGAAATTGCTTCTGAAAATATAAATAGGAAGTGGGATAAAATTAAAATGGAGATTAAAAATAGGGTGGAAATAAAAGAAAGGAAGTTATGGTTAGAAGCAACAAGAATTATTTAGAGGGACTGACAAATGTTCAAATATTGCAGAATAGGGGGAATCTCACAGAAAAGGAAGAGGATCTACTGCAGAATGCTAAGCAGACCATAAGGGATTACCTCTACAATTTGTGCAAGTTTAGAAAGATTGCTGTTAAGCAACTGTCTTTTGATAATAGCAGTAGAGCACAAAAACCTTTAGCATTACGACTCAGGCAACAAACTAAAAAGGGCTGTCACCAAGCTTAGGGAGCCTACAACAAGAACTCCTGCAGAGGTATTAGAAATATTTTGGAAATTCTATAAAAGTCTGTATAAAGCAAAGAAATATGGAAATCAAGAAAGGATACACATGGAAATGTTTATGGAAGAATTAAAGATAAAAAAACAATGCCCATGGTATCCCCGAAGTCTCAAAACAACCCACTGAAGTGTAGATGGTCCAAAAACAAAACAGTGTAAGAAACTTCTCTGTGTGGAAGAGTTTCAGTCCATATATTTCTAGTTAATCACTGTATATTAATCAGACAATAGTAGTATAAGTAGCGAACGCAAACTCGTCTTAAATCAAAACAAAACAAAAAGTAATAATAGAAAATATATAATTGTACAGCATTACTAAGTATTCAAAAGTAATCCAAGCAAGGCAGGCAGTCTGTTTCCAGTCGAAAATCCTTTATTAAGTACACAGTTAAGCGACCCAAGTAAAACAAAAATAGAGTAATAATTTCCTCACAAGCTTTCTAAATATATATACACTTTTTATCAGGCATGAGAGTGGTTTATTCTGCTGTAAAACAAAGTGTTATTGGTACACATGTTAAATTCACATCCCTTCCCCCATCAGTGCAACATTCGAGCTGGTCCTGCCCTACTTAGTAGCTGTCATAATAATATATAACCCTTATGTACTTTAAATAAAATTATATAATGATGTGGTACCTCTTATTTAACCAAATTATTAAGCAAATTATTAAGTCTGTGATTTTATCCAAGACAATATACTACATGGCTGGAAATATATCAACCTTAGTTCATTTGGCAATCAAAAAACTATATATAAATATATACATATACATTTTGCATGTAAAAATCAACTTCCATTTTCATAACCTATTGTTAAAGATCACTTTCGTCCTTCTAGACTTCTTCAGGTCTGTGTACAAGAACCCTAAAAACCTATATAATTGTATAATTAGTTGGTATTGTTATTAAACATAATTTTGAATAAAGTGGAAAAAAGAACCAGAAAAAAATAAAAATAAGAAAAAACATATGTATGATGATGGAAACAAAATATACACTTAAATTTCAACTGATTAAAAATGGTATTTAAAACCATTTTGTAGAATAAAATAAAATACAATTAGTCATGTAAACAATGTGGCAATTTTCTAAGTTCCAGTGTACTTTTAATTGAACAGTAGTAGTTTAGTCCAGGCTTCCGAAAAGAGTTCAGCTTTAATTGCCACATCAGTTCATGTTTCACCAGAATATTCGGGATGTCTCCTTCAAGCTCACCCATGTCTATGCGATCCAGGATCTGGAACTTAAAACCTGTGTCTTTTATGAAGAGAAAGGTGTTTGGCTAGTGCATTATTTTTACATCCAGAGTGGATTTCTGAGAGATGACATGAAATCCTATGCTTGAGTTTATTTACAGTCTTGCCCACATAGAATGCATCACATTAATTGCACTGTGCCCTGTAAATTACTTTTTTAGTGTTACAGTCACCCCCTGCAGTGGTTTTAATGATCTTCTTTAAATAAGGGCAATAAAAACTATCACCTTGCTGTATAAATATACAAAATGTACAATTAGTTTCACATCTTTTAGTGCTTTTCTCACATGGTCTAGGTTTAAATTCAACAAAACTTCTAATGTTCCTGGCCTTCCTATAAGCAAATGATGGGGCGTCACCTAAGATGTTATTCAGAAAAGGGTTTCCTGTGACAATGTCCCAGTTTTCTTCAGTAATATTTTTGATACTGTGATAATCTAAAGTGTATGTCAGGATGCAGCTATTTTTGCATTTGTTATTCTCTGTGGAATTACTTAACATTTTTCTACTGGGGTGGCTGAGTGAAGGTGCTTCAGTCCTTTTCAGTTCTATAATGGGTTCCAGGATGTTTTTTAACATCTGACTTTCATAGCCTCTCACTAGAAAATCATTCTCTAAGTTGTTCAGGTTTCTCAAAAATGGTTCCATCGCTGTGGTAATTCGAGCTAATCTATAGCCTTGGGACTTCACTACATTATACTTGTTTTTTGTAGGATGTAGACTTTTACTGTGGAATAATAAGTTAACCCTCATTGGTTTTCTGAATAGATCAGTGGTGATTCTGTTATTATTGGTGTCCTTGGAAATCTGCACATCTAAGAAAGTGGTTGAAGTACAGCTATGGGAAGAGGTAAACTTCAGGAAGGGGGTTGTTTGAGTGAGGTAACTGATAAAATCTCCAAGCTGCAAGGTGTCACCTTCCCACACAATAAAGACATCATCAATAAAACGTAAGTAGCATGTGATATGCCGCATGTAATCTGTGTTGCTTAACACAAAGTCCTCCTCCCATTTGCCCAGGGTTATGTTAGCTATGCTGGGAGCCATGGCAGCCACCACTGCTATGCCAGTTTTTTGATTGTTGTGTTTGCCATTGAAAGTAAAGAAATTGAAGTCCAGTACAAGATTAATGACCTTGCTTAACATTTGCAGTTGTACCTGTGTACCCTGATTATGTTTCTTAAAAGACTCCATAGCTGCTGTTATACAGTAATTGTGAGGGAGCACTGTGTACAAGGATTCCACATCAATAGTTACCAAAATACTGTCAGTTTCCACTGTAATGTTTTCTATTTTCTTGAAAAAATCCATTGAATCTCTTATGTATGACTTATTCTTTTCTACTAGAGGTTTCAGCAAGTAATCAAGGTAAATGGCTGTGGCTTCAGTAAGGGAACCTCCACTTGCTACCACCGGTCTATAAGGTGGGTCTTCTCTGTTCTTGTGTGGCTTTGGTATTCCAAAAAAGTAAGGTAAACGTGGGCATGGGCTCTATAAATAATTATAAAGATTTTTAGGGATAAGTTTTTCTTCCCATAATGTGCTGAGATTAGTGTTCCATAAATCATATGCTCTTTTTATGTCATCCATGGTAAATAATTCATAAAATCTGTTATCCTCCAGCATATTCTCTATCTTTTGGTTGTAGCTAGTGGTATCAGTCACAAGTATACCTCCTCCCTTGTCTGCCTTCATTACACGCCTGGATTTATCATTGCCTAGCTCAAGCAATGCTTTTCTTTCTCCCCGTGTTAAGTTATAAAGTTTTTTTCTTAGGTGTTTTTTTTTCAGCAGTTTCCTGATATCCATCTCACATTTCACTTCGAAAGCAGCTAGTGTTTGATGTAGTGGTGGACAATAGCTGCTATGTCTTTTTATAATTTCATCAATAGGCTTATTTTCAGTGTCATTACTTTTGCCATGAAACTGTACCCTTAAGTTGAGCTTCCTCACAAACATTTTAAGGTTTATCAGTACCTGAGCAACCTCACTCCTGCAGCTTGGTACAAAAGTAAGTCCTTTGGACAACACACTTTTTTCCTCTTCAGTCAGTGCTTTAACAGAGTGGTTCCAGATAAGTGGAGCATCTGTTGTTGTTATTGTACCTGTTATTGTGGCTGGTTCCTCCGTCTGAGCCTGGGACCAGGGTTGTAGTCGGGGTTCCAGTCGGGATTGCCCAGGTATTGTACTTCCCTCACCCCATCCACTGTTTGGTTCTCCTGTCTCCCTGGGAGTTTGTGGATAGAGTATGAGACCTCTGGAATTCCTCTTCTGCTTTCTGGAATCTCGGTAGGTTGTAGCAGTATTCCACGCTGTGGCTGTGGTATGGGGGGACCTGGTAAGAGGGACAAGCTCTGGTGGTGGTCGTTGTTCTTGTTCTGGTACTGGTGCTGGCTTTGGTATTGGTGTGTTGGTTGATGTCTGTGCTGTCGATATTGGTCTTCCTGAAGAAACTGGTCTCTGTGAAGGCACTGCTGCTCCTAGTAGCTGGATTGTCTGTGGTCCTGGTTGTCCTGTAATTCGTCCTGTAGAACTCTCTGTCGGTTTTGGTTGCCGCTGTGGCTTATGTTCCTGTCCTGATCCTTCTGTGATGTCAAAGACTTCTGCGGAGTGTTGATAGCCAGAGGGGATTGGGATTGTGGGGAATGAGATGTTGGATGGGCAGTCTCCTGGTGGTCCTGTATTGTGCCCCTGTCTGGTTTTGTGTGAGGATCTCCCCTGGGAAAATCTCGTTGAGGTCTGCTGGCATGGTTATACTTTCCCTTATATTCCCTGTAATAACTAAAATCTTGTCTGTTGTTGGTTCTCCTGTTGTTGTTGTTATTATTATTGTACCTCCTGGTAAGTCTCCCAGGATCATCTTTGTCCAGTTGATCTCGTTTCATTTTATTAATCTTTCTTTCTTTAATGGACTGCTCATATCCTTTCACTCTTTCTTTAAGCAGCTCAAATTTAGCATCTAGGTTATTGTTGTTCTCATAGGTTGGTACTAGGCTATCGGCCCTAAGGCCTATGCAAGCCTAGCCATAAAAATTCCCTGGAAAATTTTTCCCACAATATTTACTTCTCTGGGCCCCTGTCTAGCAGGGCGACTGACATGATCCCTGGGGTGAATTTCCTATCTCCCATCCAATCATCAAGGTTCCTTTTGAAGACGGCCAATGAGGCGCTCTGCTTGACATGTATGGGCAGTCTATTTCAGAGTATGGGGAGTCTCTGGGTCAGGAACCTATCCCGCCAGCATGTTTTGTTCATTGTGATGATAAGGTTTAGATCCCTGGAACGTGTGGCTCTGAGGGATTTCTCATTTTCCAATGTTGTTTTTAAAGATGTGATGTCAGCCTCTGTAGATTCCTGCACACTAAGGTTGTTCCTTACTAGCAGACAAATAAGTGTGTATCTGGCATCCTCTAAAATATCTTCCCATTCCTTAGAAAGTGAATCATCCATACTTTTCCACATTGGTCTTTTGTTCAATCTAAGTCCCCGGGGTAGTCTCTTCTCATCTATGCTTTGTTGTAAATAAATGTGTTCCTAGTAGAGACCCTGCATGCATTTCAGTTGCTTTTCTAGTTTAGAAAAGGTCTCTGAATTCATATTTTCTTTGGACCCACTACACTTTAGTGGGTTGTTTTGAGACTTCGGGGATACCACGGAGATTACTTGTTTTTTGTTGGTACTTTGGTTTCTGAGACCAAGGTTTTTGTTCCGTCAAAGGATCCCCAAATTGGTGTGGAATTCCAGCATTTTAAGACATGGATAATGACAGGCTAAAATATTTACTAACAGTATCTATCTGGAATGATACAGAAGCAGATCAGATTCAAACGGATACAGAAAATGGACAGGGAAGAATGGGCCCAGAAAATATGAATTCAGAGACGTTTTCTAAACTAGAAAAGCAACTGAAACGCGTGCAGGGTCTCTACTGGGAACACATTTATTTACAACAAAGCATAGATAAGAAGAGACTACCCCGGGGACTTAGACTGAACAAAAGACCAATGTGGAAAAGTATGGATGATTCACTTTCTAAGGAATGGGAAGATATTTTAGAGGATGCCAGCTACAAACTTATTAGTCTGCTAGTAAGGAACAACCTTAGGGTGCAGGAAGCTACAAAGGCTGACATCACATCTTTAAAAACAACATTGGAAAATGAGAACCACAATAACCTAGATGCTAAATTTGAGCTGCTTAAAGAAAGAGTGAAAGGATATGAGCAGTCCAATAAAGAAAGATAGATTAATAAAATGAAACAAGATAAACCGGACAAAGATGATCCTGGGATACTTACTAGGAGGTACAATAATAACAACAACAACAGGAGAACCAACAACATACAAGGTTTTAGTTATTACAGGGGATATAAGGGAAAGTATAACCGTGCCAGAAGGCATATTACAGGCGATATAAGGGAAAGTATAACCATGCCAGCAGACCTCAACGGGATTTTCCCAGGGGAGATCCTCACGCAAAACCAGACAGGGGCACAATATAGGACCACCAGGAGAATGCCCATCCAACATATCATTCCCCACAATCCCAATACCCTCTGGCTATCAACACTCCGCAGAAGCCTTTGACATCACAGAAGGACCAGGACAGGAACATAAGCCACAGCGGCAACCAAAACTGACAGAGAGTTCTACAGGACAAATTACAGGACTACCAGGGCAACCGGGACCACAGACAATCCAGCTACCAGGAGCAGCAGCACCTTCACAGAGACCAGTTTCTTCAGGAAGACCAATATCGACAGCACAGACATCAACCACTACACCAATACCAAAGCCAGCACCAGTACCAGAACAAGAATGATGACCACAACCACTGACGACCACAACCAGAGCTTGTCCCTCTTACCAGGTCTCCCCATACCACAGCCACAGCGAGGAATACTACTACAACCCACCGAGATTCCAGAAAGCAGAGGAGGAATTCCAGAGGTCTCATACTCTATCCAAGAACTCCCAGGGAGACAGGAGAACCAAACAGTGGATAGGGGTGAGGGAAATACAATACCTGGGCAATCCCGACTGGAACCCCGACTACAACCTAGGTCCCAGGCTCAGACGGAGGAACCAGCCACAATAACAACAACAACAGGTACCACAATAACAGGTGCTCCACTTATCTGGAACCACTCTGTTAAAGCACTGACTGAAGAGGAAAAAAGTGTGTTGTCCAAAGGACTTACTTTTGTACCAAGCTGCAGGAGTGAGGTTGCTCAGGTACTGATAGACCTTAAAATGTTTGTGAGGAAGCTCAACTTAAGGGTACAGTTTCATGGCAAAAGTAATGACACTGAAAATAAGCTTATTGATGAAACTATAAAAAGGCCTAGCAGCTATCGTCCACCACTACATCAAACACTACCTGCTTTCGAAGAGAAATGTGAGATGGATATCACGAAACTGCTTAAAAAACCTCCTAAGAAAAAACGTTATAACTTAACACAGGGAGAACGAAAAGCATTGCTTGAGCTAGGCAATGATAAATCCAGGCGTGTAATGAAGGCAGACAAGGGAGGAGGTATACTTGTGACTGATACCACTAGTTACAACCAAACAATAGAGAACATGCTGGAGGATAACAGATTTTATGAGTTATTTACCATGGATGATATAAAAATAGCATATGATTTATGGAACACTAAACTCACCACATTATGGGAAGAAAAACATATCACTGAAAATCTTTATAATTATTTATGGAGCCCATGCCCACGTTTACCTTACTTTTTTGGAATACCAAAGCCACACAAGAACAGAGAAGACCCACCTTACCTTATAGACTGGTGGTAGCAAGTGGAGGTTCCCTTACTGAAGCCACAGCCATTTACTTTGATTACTTGCTGAAACCTCTAGCAGAAAAGAATAAGTCATACATAAGAGATTCAATGGATTTTTTGAAGAAAATAAAAAAACATTACAGTGGAAGCTGACAGTATTTTGGTAACTATTGATGTGGAATCCTTGTACACAGTGCTCCCTCACAATTACTGTATAACAGCAGCTATGGAGTCTTTTAAGAAACATAATCAGGGTACACAGGCACAACTGCAAACGTTAAGCAAGCTCATTAATCTTGTACTGGACTTCAATTTCTTTACTTTCAATGGCAAACACTACAAACAAAAAACTGGTATTGCAATGGGGGCTGCCATGGTTCCCAGCATACATAGCCCTGGGCAAATGGGAGGAGGACGTTGTGTTAAACAACACAGATTACATGCAGCATATCACATGCTATTTACGTTTTATTGATGATGTCTTTATTGTGTGGGAAGGTGACACCTTGCAGCTTGGAGATTTTATCACTTACCTCAATTAAACAACCCCCTTCCTGAAGTTTACCTCTTCCCATAGCTGTACTTCAACCCTTTCTTAGATATGCAGATTTCCAAGGACACCAACAATAACAGAATCACCACTGATCTATTCAGAAAACCAACAAGGGTTAACTTATTACTCCACAGTAAAAGTCTACATCCTACAAAAACCAAGTATAATGTAGTGAAGCCCCAAGGCTATAGATTAGCTCGAATTACCACAGACATGGAACCATTTTTGAGAAGCCTGAACAACTTAGAGAATGATTTTCTAGTGAGAGGCTATGAAAGTCAGATGTTAAAAAACATCCTGGAACCCATTATAGAACTGAAAAGGACTGAAGCACCTTCACTCAACCTCCCCAGTAGAAAAATGTAAAGTAATTCCACAGAGAATAACAAATGCAAAAATAGCTGCATCCTGACATACACCTTGGATTATCACAGTATCAAAAAAATTATTGAAGAAAACTGGGATATTGTCACAGGAAACCCTTTTCTGATTAACATCTTAAGTGAAGCCACATCATTTGTTTATAGGAAGGCCAGGAACATTAGAAGTTTCATTTAATTTAAACCTAGACCATGTGCGAAAAGCACTAAAAGATGTGAAACTAATTGTACATTTTGTATATTTATACAGCAAGGTGATAGTTTTTATTGCCCTTATTTAAAGATCATCATTAAAACCAGTGCAGGGGGTGACTGTAACACTAAAAAATAATTTACAGGGCACAGTGCAATGAATGTGATGCATTCTATGTGGGCAAGACTGTAAATAAACTCAGGCGTAGGATTTCATGTCATCTCTCAGAAATCCGCTCTGGATGTAAAAATAATGCACTAGCCAAACACCTTTCTCTTCATAAAAGACACACAGGTTTTAAGTTCCAGATCCTGAATCGCATATACATGGGTGATCTTGAAGGAGAACATCCCGAATATTCTGGAGAAACATGAACTCGTGGCAATTAAAGCTGAACTCTTTTAGGAAGCCTGGACTAAACTACTACTGTTCAATTAAAAGTGCACTGGAACT
This sequence comes from Protopterus annectens, assembly GCF_019279795.1. NCBI lineage: Eukaryota > Metazoa > Chordata > Ceratodontiformes > Protopteridae > Protopterus > Protopterus annectens. The sequence continues at coordinate 981,897,722 of NC_056728.1, read as the reverse complement.
TAGAAAATTGCCACATTGTTTACGACTAATTGTATTTTATTTTATTTTATTCTACAAATTGGTTTTAAATACCCTTTTAATTCAGTTGAAATTTAAGTGTATATTTTGTTTCCATCATCATACATACATTTTTTTCTTATTTTTAATTTTTTCTGGTTCTTTTTTCCACTTTATTCAAAATGATGTGTAATAACAATACTATCTAATTATACAATTATATAGGTTTTTAGGGTTCTTGTACACAGACCTGAAGAAGTCTAGAAGGACGAATGCGATCTTTGTTAACAATAGGTTATGAAAATAAAAGTTGATTTTTACATGCAAAATGTATATGTATATATTTATATATATTTTTGATTGCCAAATGAACTAAGGTTGATATATTTCCAGCCATGTAGTACATTGTCTTGGATAAAATCACAGACTTACTAATCTACTTAATAATTTGGTTAAATAAGAGGTACTACATCATTATATAATTTTATTTAAAGTACAAAAGGGTTATGTGCTTTAAAGAAGGTCACTATACTTAGTACGAATGTACGGACAAGCTCTATTCAACAGTCCCACTACAAATATAAAAAACGGCCAAGGTCAATATTTACCTACTGTAAAGTACAAATAAATCTTAAATATATTACATTTAAAGCAAGCGTACTGGGTTCAAAGCACGGCAGTAAACCACCTAATACCAGCCAATTAAATCAACTCCCCTAGATAACTCTAGCAGAAATCTTAGTTTACCTTAACAATAGAGAGAGGGAATAGTTTTATGCTTGGTGAACTATATTGTAGAATAAAAGGTTCCTATAAACACTTACTTTATTCATTGGCCCTTGGAAAGTTTGGTGCAGGTTTAGCCCTGCTCCGCTCGGGCTCACTCCGCATACCACACTGCCCCCATATCCCACCTGCCCCCGGTAGTGCTACATTTATAGCTATAAAGCCACACCCCCACCTCTTTTCTAGCCATACAAAGCCACTTCCCTATCATCTCCCACCCCCTTCCACCACTTTCCAAATTAACCATTAACATCCCTCTAAGGCAATTTACCATCACCCTAAGGCAATGAATACCATCCCACCCACTATTTTAAAGGCAACACTCAAAATCATACCTCTCAGTCTACCCCTTATAATTACACTATACCACCTAACTAGTTATGAAGATCAGCAATACTCAGGTTTCCACTACCCTAAATATCAAACCTGTACCCCCTTATCTCCACTTATTGCTGAACACACCACTTACTATCCGGCCTCTAAAACAACAAAACCTAATAACCTGTATTCTTAATAAATCAAAGCAAAAGTACCCTAAATCCAAATATGGTAAAAAACTATTATTTAAACTCATGAGATTATTAGATTACCTAAGAAAAAAATATAACTAAAGACAGAGACATCCATCCTAACCCAGGCCCATCCTCAACCCCAAACTCTACTAGCCCACCATTTTCTCTCAGGTCATCTAACTCCCTCCTAATTTGCCACCTAAACAACAAGGTACATAACCTACATGCCCTTTTAGCAACTTACCTCCCTGATATAATGTGTCTAACAGAAACCTGGCTTAAGCCATCAACCAAAGATAATGAGATCTTACCACCTGGGTATAATATACTCAGGGCTAATCATACAAAGAAAAAGGGAGGTGGGATAGCCGTGCTATATAAAAGCACACTTAACATCATAGTTAATCCCAGTCAACCACCCCAGATCTCCAATGCTGAAATATTAGCTCTAAAACTACAACTAAACAAACAATAAAGCGTAAATCTAATTGGGATCTACATCCCCCCTGGGAACAACTCTGACACACTGGAGAACACTCTTAATTGGATATCTAACAACTACCCTCAAGAAACTATTGTTCTGGGCGATGTTAATATTGACTGGAACCTATGCTCTTCAGACTCCAACCCCATCCATATAAACCTCCATGAATTCTCACAGACCATATCCTCCTCCACCAGAATAGGTAATTCTAACCAAAAAGAGAGTATCCCAGATTGGATACTCATTAACAGTCATCCCCATATGTACATGTCTGGGCCTCTTCTCAATGACCTTAGTTATCACTTCATCACATACATAAGGAAAGACAAAACAGTCAGCTCTCAATTGCCCATTTACAGGTCTGTCAGAAACAAGAAAAATTTTGACCCCACAAAATTTCAAACGGAACTCAAATCCTGTAAATGTTCAAATCTAAAGTACCTTCCCCTAGATGAGGCAGTAACATATTTTAATGCCACATTTCTTACCATACTTGATTCTCATACTCCAAAACGGTCAATCAAAATTAAAACACAAATAGCACCTTGGCTAACAAAAGACTCCAAATCTAAAATTACACTTAGAAACAAAGCATGGGCAAAATGGCATACTACCAAGTCACCACTAGATCGTATTAAATTCCAACAGCTAAGAAACGAGACTAAAAAAGCCATCACACTTGACAAAAAAAACTATTACTTCCATCTACAACATAAACATCAAAACAACCCTCAAAAGTTCTGGGCGGGTTTAAATAATCTTCTCCATCCAGGTAAATCCTCCACTCCTACCCCAGGAACATTATGTGATAAAAGCCCACAAGTAGCAGCAAATATCTTTAATACTTTCTTTACCAAGACTATTCAGTCCTTAGCCAACCAACTATCTACTACCTGCTCCTCAATAACAGATTCTATACCCAAGACACTACTCTCCTTTAACCTCCAACCTGTCTCCACATCCTTTATCTGATCCTTATTGAAGAAGCTAAAGCCAACTACCCTTTCTGCAGATCTTACCCCATCTCGATCCTAATTAATCGAACAGTAACAGAGGCCACAATCCCCTCAATTTGGAAAATAGCCTGTTATACCACTCCATAAAGGTAGCTCATCCACAGAACTATCAAACTATAGGCCAATAGCCATATTGTCACCACTTGCCAAAATCATGGAAAAGTGTGTGCACAAACAACTTATATACTATCTCATCCAGAATAAACTACTGACCAACTCACAACATGGATTTAGACCCCACCACAGTGCATCCACTGCCCTCCTCTCTTTTACCAATATAATTAACCATAATCGGAATAACAAAAAAATATCCTCAGCTCTCTTTCTGGACCTGTCCAAAGCCTTTGATATGGTTAACCACCAGCTACTTCTCCACACTCTGAAAACCCTGTACCTAGACAACCAAGCTCTCAACTGTTTTCATGCCTACCTCTCTGGTAGGCAACAAGCAGTACTGTGGCAGAATAAACTCTCTTGCCTTTTACCAAATACCATAAGAGTTCCTCAAGGCTCCATATTAGGACCTCTTCTCTTTTCAGTCTTTATTAATGAGCTCCATACAGTCATCCCCGATGCCACCTGCATTCAATATGCAGATGACTCTACACTAGTATGTTCCGATACCTCTCCAGTTAACCCACTATCTACAACCCAGATCACTTTTACTATAGTGGAAAATTGGCTATCTGATCGTCACCTGATCTTAAACCCAAACAAAACCAAACTACTACTCTTCTACCCAACCCATAAACCCTCTCCTACATCCTTTACCATACAATCTAACAATAGCACTATCATCTCCCCAGACTCCTATACAAAACTATTAGGAGTTACCATTGACAATAAACTTAGATTCGATATGCATATCAACCAAACCATTAAATCCGTTAACAAGAAACTCTGGTCATTGTACAGGATAAAATCCTTCCTAACTCCAATGGCCAAAGCGACCACTGCCCACTCACATCTTCTCTCTACCCTTCTATATGCCTTTCCCTTGCTTACTAACCTTAACAAATCTGACCTAAACAAACTCTCATGTTGTTATAATCATATTGCCAGATTTGCAACTAGCATGCCCTATAGAACACACCACTGCTTTAACCTAAAAAAAACTTTGCTGGATAGAACTACCAAACCTTCTCCAGCTGAACCAACTCATAGAAGCATTTAAAATTCTCAAACAACCCGATAACACCCCTGCACTGAAAAATATAATAATTCCTTACACCAATCTAAGCCGTCTTCATTCATCAAACAGGCTGCTTGTCCAAACAATCAAATCCTATAACTCAGGGGGTGATACTCTGTTTGCCAACGCCATTGCAAAAATATATATGGAACTCCCTCCCCTCCAACCTTACTCTTACTACCTTCCTTAGTCCAATTCAAGAAGAGTCTAAAACTCCATTTTAAGTCACATTGGCTTTGCCAATGCTCTAACCCAGATTAGTTCCTCTTCATTAATCCAAAATCATACTTTTCCTCTGGATTATCCAAGTTCAAAAACTTTAACCTTTTATTCTCAAATGATCTAACTCTATTTCCTTGACTTATTTCTGACCATAAACGGAAGCCCTTAAATCTTTTCTAAATGGACAACCTAGGGAAGGGACCTGTAACCCCAAACAAGAACAATGTATAGCATCTAAACTCAAAGTCTATAATTGTCTTATTTTTAAGCTAGCATGTTTTAAAAATCTGTATGAGAACTTTCGTATTTTGTGGTTGCTATAGCTAGGATGTATTGTAGCAGTATGTAAATTGATTTTTTTTCCCCTCTCATATGCTTTACTATATGTAACAATCTGTAATTGTGACTATGTTGGAGCTTTTCTCCCCGGGTCTCAGCTGAAAATGGACATGTATCCATTCGGACCATCCCGGTCAACAAATGTAAAATAAAAATAATAAAATAAATATATTATTATGACAGCTACTAAGTAGGGCAGGACCAGCTCGAATGTCACACTGATGGGGGAAGAGATGTGAATTTAACATGTGTACCAATAACACTTTGTTTTACAGCACATTAAACCACTCCCATGCCTGATAAAAAGTATATATATATTTAGAAAGCTTGTGAGGAAATTATTACTCTATTTTTGTTTTACTTGGATCGCTTGTCTGTGTATTTAATAAAGGATTTTCAACTGGAAACAGACTGCCTGCCTTGCTTGGATTACTTTCGAATACTTAGTAATGCTGTACAATTATATATTTTCTATTATTACTTTTTGTTTTGTTTTGACTTAAAATGAGTTTACGTTCGCTACTTATACTACTATTGTCTGATCTGATTAATATACAGTGATTAACTAGAAATATATTGACTGAAAATCTTCCACACAGAGAAGTTTCTTACACTGTTTTGTTGAAGAATTAAAGATACCAATGTAGATGAGGATAAATTATTAATGGTTAGGATAGGAGGAGATGAGATAAAAATTGTGATGCATAAGCAATCTATAGGAAAGTTCCCAGGAATAGATGGTATTCCTGTGGACGTTTGGAAGCTAGGAAGAAGGAAGTGGTAGCTGTAATACCTAAACAGGGTAAAGGTCCATCAGATCCAGCTTCATACAGGCCCATTTCAATACTAAACCACAATTATAAAAGTGTTCATGTCTAAAATGTCTAAAAGAATGGCAAAAGTAATGCCAGAATCAATAGATATGGGTTAGTGTGGTTTTGTAGAGGGGAGACAAACATTTGAAAACATTAACAGAACACTGAGTATCCAGAAGCAGAATATAAGAAAATACCACTGTTGTTGGTGGGTCTTGATGCAGAGAAAACATTTGACAAAGTAAAATGGGACTTTATGAACAGGGCGAAAATTAAAGTGGGTGGGGTCCTCTCTGCTAATTTCTGCTTGAGCAGAGGAACCAGTGTCTTCTTTCACTTTGTTATCTGTATAACATTTAGAACTATTGGCAAAGAAAATAAGGGACTCAAAAATTCAAGGATATAATTGGCATGGTAGTCAAGAACAGCTGTTTCTATTTGCAGATGATATTATCTTATACCAGACAAAACCAGAAAGAGACATTGCAGTGTTCTGGAACATTTTGAAACAGTTTCAAATCTTTTTGGGATGCAAAATTAATGAAGCTAAAACAAAGGCAATAGTGGTACATATTATGTACCCACACATGAATTGGTTCAGCAATACCCATATTTGTGGGGACTTGATAAAATGAAGCATTTACGAGTATGGATTAAAAATGATTCTGGTGTGGCAGCTAAAAATATGTGGGAAGAGACTAAACAAAAGATACTAAAAAAACTGAGAAAATGGAAGCTTTGTTATAGGGATATGGACAGTAAGATACAAGCAGTTAAAATGTTTTTAGTTCCTTTAGTCTTAAACACAGGTTAGGCATATTTTTATCAACCAGAGGAGAAGTTGTGGATAGAATTAATAAAGAGTTGAAAGACTATCTGGGAGGGGAAGACCGCAAGAGTCAAGTGGGATAAACTGATTCTTCCAGTAGAATAGGGCAGATTGGGATTACCCAAATTGAAAGGGGTATTTCAGAGATACACAGTTAAGGCACTTATACATAGCACAAGTAGAAAACTATAATTCAAAGTGGAAAGATATGATGATAAACAGTGGGGAAACTCAAGAGACAAGGAGAGACTGGGAATTTGGATGCAGACCTTTAAGGAGAACAACAATAATCATACAGAATATTATATCCATAAAGTAGCAGAAAGTATTCTAAGAACACAGGAATGGAGAAAGGAGATTCTGCCATTAGACAACAGGCAAGAGGGGGCTGGAATTTACTGGAGAAAACAAGGTACTGGGAGCAAATAACTAGAGATGGAAAGATGACAGAATGGGAAGACGCCAAGAATTTATTTGGACTGACGGTTAGAGATTGTCTTCCCTATCAAGGATTGATATCAGAGTATAGACAAAAAGAAATATAGGGGTCCTAAATGAGTTTTTAGTAGCATCTAGAACAGAAGCTGCCATTAAAAAAGGAATAATTAGTAGAGCATATAAAATACCGCACGATAACTATAAGAATCTATCAAGAGGAGGTTAGAAAGGATTGGGAAGTGAGACTGGATAAGCAATTCACAAAGAAACAATGGGAGGATATATGCAAGTCTCCCAAATATGCAATGGTATCTTACTTGCAAATGTTTACATACATATTTTTATACCCCAAGTAGACTCCAGAGAATTTTTCCTCAAGTAGAAAGCAAATAGTGGAGGTATGATGGGGAAGAAAGAGGTAATTGAGAAAAATATCTGTGTAAGAACTTACCATAACCATAGATGTCCTTCTCTTCCATGTTGTAGTATTAATAACAGTAAGGAGGTTGCTGCCTGCAGCACCAGACTTCCAGCCAGTATACCAAAGTCTTTGGATAAGTGGTACGTGTGAGGTTCCATGTCAGAGCCATAAAACAACATCGGCTATATATATGTGATGTCTGCACGTACCCAACTCAGAAATGACTGCTGCATCCATGTGCCCAACTCAGTACCGACTGCTGCATGCACGTACCCAACTCAGAACCAACTACTGTATACAGTAGTACTCCTAGGACTCTAGGAGAAAGGAAGCTTTCCAGACCCAGACATACTACCAGTCAAGGAAGCATTCCAACTGTAGAGCTATTTTGCAGCTCTTACACCCTTTTTTGGAATGCAAAGAACCAAAAAAAAAAAAACCCAAAGGAAGAAAGGAAAAAGGGGGTAGGAAAGGGGGAATGAATACTGCGACATGGAAGAGAAGGACATCTATGGTTATGGTAAGTTCTTAAACAACTATTCTATGTCCTTCTATTCTCATGTTTCAGTATTCATAACAGTAGGGAGAGTAACAAAGCTTTAGGGAGGAGCCTGGGAGGTAGGGTGGGAGACAGAGTCGATGAGGTCCTGCAAAATTGACCTGATAAACCCAGACCTGGCTCTAGAAATCAAGTCTAGCTTGTAATGTTTGCTGGAAGTATGTACAGAAGACCAAGTGGCTGCTTCCAGAATGGAAGTGTAGTCAATGCCCCTGAAAAAAGCTGATAAAGAGGCAGCTGCTCTAATAGAATGAGCTCTCACATTGGAGTTCAATTCTTTTCCATGAAAGAAATAGTCTTAGAAATCCATGAGGCAAATGACACTGCCTTCCCCATGGCCCTAGGGTGAAAGAAGACAAAAGACTTTATACAGGATTTGGTCTTGTCCAGATAATACCTCAGTTGTCTATGAGCATCCAGGGAATGCAAAGTCCTTTTTGAGCAGTTCTGAGGTTGAGGGAAAAAATAGGTAGGTTAATGGTCTGATTCAAGGAGAGCTCATTAACTACCTTAGGCATGAAGGAAGAATTGGTCCTGAGGTAGACCCTCTATCTATGGAAGATAATATGAGGAGGAGTGGACATAAGGGCTTGGATTTCAGAGACCCTCCTGACAAGAGGTAAGGGCCAGCAGCAAAACTGTTTTCCAAGTACACAGTTTAAGAGATGCTGAATGGGCTGGCTCAAAGGGAGGTAATGTTAGTTTTTCTAACACAAAATTAAGATCCCAAGATACAGGAATAGGCTTATGAGGATGTTTGATATGGAGGACCCCTTTTAAGAAGAGTTTTACTTCTAGCCTGGATGCCAGAGGAGGTACCAAAGGAAGACGAGAGGAAATGGCCGACAAATGCACTTTTACATAAGAGTACGTCAGTCTTGAATGTAGCAGCTCACAAAAATAAGAAAGGATCATAGGTACTAGAGCAAGAAATGGGTCCTGTTTGATCTTGAGACCCCACCTGGAGAAAATTTTCCATTTAGATAAGTAATTTCTCCTAGTACTAAATTCCCTGGCCTCCTGCAAGACATTGAGTACATCCTCTGAATACAGGTGTCTAAAAAGGATCAAAATTCTATCACCCATACAGTCAGTTTTAGGTTGAGCACCTGAGGGTGGATGGGGGATCCCCTGTCTTGTGTGAGTAGGCTGAATTGGTGGGGTAACCTGTGGTGATTGCCCTTGGCTAATAGAAATAGGAGGGGAAAACAATGCTCTCTTAGCCAAAAGGGGGTTACCAGCAGGATTTTTGGTTTGTCCCTCTGAATCTTCAGAAGGACTTTTTGCATCAGTGTTTAAGGGGATAAAGAAATATCCCCGCCCATGAAAAGGAGAAGGCATCCATCTTCTAAGCCTGTGGATGTGGAGTTCTTGTGCAAAACAGAGGCATCTGTCTGTTCTGGGAGGAGGCAAACATCTGCCTGTGGAATACCCCACCTGTGAGAATAAGATCCAAAAACACCTTCCCTGTGAAGCATCCATTCGTGAGAGGTTGATGTCATTCAGCTGAGGGTGTCTGCCATCACATTCTCTTCTGGGGAATGTATACAGCTTGCAGGTGTATGTGTAGTTTCACCGCTAGGGACCAAATTTGAATTGTCAAGGCACAGAGTGGATAGGACCTTGCCCCTCCCTGCTTGTTAACTTACTACAGAACAGTCATATTATCTGTGATTACCTTTCATGGTGCCTGGCAGGAGAATCTGTTGGAAGGCCTGTACTGCCAAGAGAAGAGCCCTCAGTTCTTTGAGACTGACCTGGTCCCTTTGTCTCTGGGTGGACCATGCCCCCTGAACTTTATTCTGGCTGTTGTTGCTTTCCAGAATAGCTCCCCAACCCAGATCTGATGCATCTGTGTAGAGGTGTTGTGTAGGAGGAAGGATCTGCAGGGGTACCCCCCGACTGAGGTTGATGGATGAAATCCACCATAACAGTTCCTTTTTCAAGCATGGAAAAAGAGGGAGTGTAACATCCAGAGGATGGGTATGTTGGTTTCACAAATTCCTCAAGACCTACTGTAATTTCCTCAAATGCAGCCTGGCAAAGGGAAGCATGGAAATCAAGGAGGCTATGTGGCCCAGGACCCTCAGAAAATCCCTGGCTGAGATGGCTGGGAGAGGAAGTAGTGACTAAAGTAGTGGGTGAGGGTTTCCACCTTCTGGCGCGGGATGAAGGCTGGCATGTACATCCTTATTCTGCATTCCAAGAAAACAAAGTCTTCACTTGGTGTCATTTGGGATTTTTGTTGATTCACTGTGAAACCTAGGTCCTCTAAGATCCTGTACACCATGTGTAGATGATGGGATAGGGAGTGGAACTCCTGGTGCAGGATTAACAGGTCACCTAGATAGGGGTAGATTAGAATGCCCTGCATTCTCCAATGGGCAATAACCGGGGCCAGACATTTTTTTGAATATTCTTGAAGCTGGAGAGAGCCCAAATGGCAATACAGAAAACTGAAAACGTAAAGATCCCACTGAGAAATGTAGGAATTTCCTGAGGTTGGGGTGAATGGGGATGTGAAGGTAAGCATCTTTCAGATCCAGGGATGCCATAAAAGGTTGGTGAGGGATAAGAGGTAAGAGATGCTGTAAGGTGAGCATCTTGAAGGTAGGTACCTTGGAGGAGAGACAAATCCAGAACTGGTCTTCAAGGACCATCCTTTCTTGGGACCAAAAACATTCTGAAACAAAATGCCTTGGCTGTCTGATCACAAGAGACATGTTCTATTGGTTAAGATAAAAAATGAAAGAGGACACCTCTGCCTGATTCCTATGCTAAACAGAACTCAGACAGGAATCCCCTGCCACTTTATTTTTTTGCCTCCAATTCCCTCATATGTCTTCCTAATCAACCTTATAATTTTACACGCAATACAAATGCTTCCACTGTCCTACTCATAAAATCCTAGCTTACTCTGTCAAATGTTTTCTCTGCACCAAGACCCACTAACTACAGTGGTGTTCTCTCACACCTTGCTTCCATGTGGATCATCATCGCTCAATTAATGTTTTCAAATGTTTGCCTTCCCTCCACAAAACCACATCTATCAGTTTTGGCATCACCTTTGCCATTCTTTTAGCCATTAGAGATGAACATTTTATAATCATGGTTTAGAAACAAAACTGGTCTACATGAAGCTTGATCTGATATGTTTTTACCATCTTTAAGATTTACAGTCACCATCACTTACTTCCAGGATGTTGGCGTTTCTCCTCCTCCTAAAATAGTGTTAAAACTTTCCAGATCTTTTTGTCACTTTCTTCCCTCATAGCTTCCTAGCTTCCTATCCAAACTATTAGTAATTGAGCCTCGCCTACCTCTAACCTTCCATAAATATTTCCATTTGTAATCTTTCATGATTTCCACATTTCCATATACAGATTTTCAAAAAATTTCTAAAATATTTCTAATACCTCTACAGGATTTCTGGTTATCTTAATTGTTATAGGCACCCCAAGCTCAAAGTGACCATTTTGTTACAGGACCTAAACTGGGACACTTGAGGGCCACCCGGGGAAGCCAGGTCTGCAATCCCATTCTCCCAGCCCCCATGAGAGTGGCGATAGGGCAGCCATGTCATCTCCCACCGAGGCAGGCAGGTTGACTTCCCGTCCTTCACCAGGCACTGTGGGGATGTCACTCTGTGAATAGCAGCATTACCCAGGAGGCAAGAGGCCACATGCCAGGAGGCTTGAAGTAATGTACATTCATCGGTGCCTGGCACCATGGGGGTGAGAGAGTGAGGTGTGCCATAAAAAGTGCAGAGATGGGGGGAAAGTCAAGTGGAGAACCAGTGTCATGGAAGTCTAGCTGAGGGACTGTCTGAGGCTTTGTGACCAAGCAGAGTTCCATGAGGCTGGGAAGATCTCCTGAGCAGCTCCAAGAGCACTCATGACACTGTATGATTTGGCAGCAGTTAGGAGATATGTAACCCTGGAAAAGAGCTCTCTCTCCTGGGTAGAAGTGGAACCCCAGAGGGGGTCAATCCCAATGGAAGTCTGGAAGGGAGAGAGAGAGGTAGAAAGTGACTAGTACAGGACAGCTCTCACTTGGGTGAGGAGGAATGGACCATGCCCCATCTGGGACAGAAGTCTGGAAGGGGGGACAGGCAGACAGTGGCAGGGCTGGGCCAGCTCCTGCCTGGGTAGGGGGGGGGGGTCAGGCAGAGCTCCTCACAACAGAAGTCCTTAAGTGAGTGCTAGGGCAGACAGCAGTCGGGCCTGGAGAGCTCTTGCCTGTGTGAGCAGGGTCAGGCACACCCCCCCCCTCCATGATGGAAGTCCTTAAGGGAGTGACTGGCAGACAGTGGTGGGGCCTGGAGAGCTCCTGCCTGGGTGAGTGGGGTCAGGCAGAGTTCCCCATGATGGAGGTCCTTGAGGAAGTGCCAGGGTGGATAGCAGAGGGGCCTGTTGAGCTCCTGCCAGGGTGAAGACATCCAACTCCACCCCATAACAGACAGCATCCTTGAAAAATCTCAAAGTTCCCAGAGCTGCTCTGGATGGGAAAGCAGGGGGACTCTGAAGCCTTCATGAGAGCGGATCTGCCACTCAGCAGCCGAGGGGAGTTCTGGAAGAGCAAAAAAGACTGGACGGAAGCTCCCCTGAGAAGGTCCGAGGGCATGAGTGATCTGGCACAATTTGACAGCCTGCAAGAGACATGCAGGCAGAGTCCCCTGACATGGGGGGCACAGCCGTGGAAGGTCTCTTGGCCAAGTCAAAGGGGAGGACTGTATGGTTTGGCCCTGACAGAAGTCAGTATGGGAGCACCAGGCAGATGGGTGTAGGGCCTGGAGAGCTCCTGCCTGGGTGAGTGGGGTCAAGCAGCACCCCCCCACGACAGAAGTCCTTGAGGGAGTGACTGATGGTGACAGCGCCTGGATGGCTCCTGCCAGGGCGAAGGCATCCGACCTGACCCCATATCCAATGGCATTCCCCAAAAAAATCACAAAGTCCCCAGAGCTGCTTAGGATGGCAAAGCAGGGGAACTGGCCACCCTGGGAAGCCAATTCACCATTCAGACTGAGCGGTCTAAACTGGGACATTTCTGTGTCCCAAAGACAATGTTTGGGATTTCAGGACAGAGACTTCCAAACTGGGACTGTCCTGGAAAAACTGGGACCGTTGGTCACCTTGTCTAAGCTTGGCAACAGCCCTTTCTTTCAGTTGACTGAACCGTTGTGCTAAAAGCTTTTGTGCTCTAGAGTTAATATCAAAAACATGATTAACAGCAATCTTTCTAAACTCGGGCATATTATTGACGCAGACCCTTATTTTCTCTTTAGCACTCTGCAAATGCGCTTATTTTTCTGTGAGATTCCCCTATTCTGAGAACTTTAACATCTGTCAGTCCCTTTAAATAATTCTTGTTACTCCTTAACCATATACATTTTTCTTTTATATTCACCCTATTTTTAAACTCCACTTTCCTTTTTTCCCCACTCCCTAGCTATATTTTCAGAAAAAATGGTCTTCCCTAATAACAGCCAAATAATTTCTACCACACATTTCTTAAAGGGACAGTCCTGGGGATTTTTTGTTTTGATTCAGCCTTTGTTTACATTTCAGGTTTGCCTTTCTGAGCATGCTCACCTTTGGCTGAGCAGGGTGTGTGTGTGTGTGTGTGTGGGGGGGGGGGGTGCTGAAGTAAGTTTCAAAGGTGTTAGCCAAATTCCATCTCAAATTCCAGTTGCACTGACAACTCTCCCTGTGAGCCATTCATTTGTTTAATCTGTGCATTTCACCCATTGAGAAAAGTAGCCTTTCAGGCATTTCATGACCCGACTGCTGCTGCTACTCTAGAAAGCACATCAGAAACGCAAGGCTTTTAAAACATTAATAAACAGAGTTTTTTGTTTCATTCATTTCATATTTTATTCTGTGGTGATTATGAATCCTGGCCATCTACAACAATTTTATAACATGGCTTCTACCTATAGAAAGCACCTGATTCAGGCAAAGAATAGTGGAAACCATATTTATTTTTCTTTCATGTTTTACTGTATTCTGACTTTTTGAATGCTTGCCTGGTGTAATGACTTTTTGACCTGCTAGTAATTCCATAGAAAGCAAGTATGTGACAGAAGGTTGGAGCATTAGCAGACACACCCTTCTGTTCCTTTTTCAGCTTCTAGTTTGACATGTGCTTATTTCTGAATACTAGACAAATGCACTATTTTTTACAAGTGGGCTGCTTGTACATCTGTAAAAGCATGACTGATGTAAAAATTAGTATACACTGATGTCCCTTTTCCCTGGCACAGCTTTTTTTATTTTAACACAGTTAAAATTTACATAGTATTTAGTATTTTAAGTATTATACATTTTCTGTAAAAATGATGTAATTTAAGAACTGTACATTTCTGTAAAAATGATTCTGTATTGTTAATATCCTACATTCAATTAGTTCTTTAATCCTTATAAGTTGTATCTTATAGTAATGTATTTTATGTAATGTACCAGTATATAGTGGAGCTTTTCTCCTCGGGCCTCTGCTGAAAATGGACATGTATCCAGCCAGACTAGCCCAGTCAACAAATGTAAAATAAAATAAATAAAAATAAAATAAATTTAAATATGAGCCAGGAGTTGGGGGCATAGCTCCCTAATCCAATGCAAGTCGGACAGGACCACAAATTCAAAGATTAGTTTATCCTGGGAGCTGAAACAAGACTGGAAGGAACTGTGGGTTTACAGGATATTTAAAAGTAAAATGACACTGTGGGTAGGGATAAAAGTGACGTGTCGAAGTGGGTGTGACTTCTGTCAGCTTAACTCGCCCCTAATTATAAACACTGGGATTGTTCCTTTAAATTCATCACTATTTAAAAGACAGGTGGGGAAGCACCAGTGCCTCATTTTTATTTCATTACCTTGCATTTTGATTTTAGTCGTTACTGTTGTGTGATCTGAAAGAGTTACTGGATGCATATCAAAATTTTAAATTAAATGCACATGCTCCTGTGAAATATAATTTCTCTCCAGTTTTTGTACTTTGAGCAATAATATGTAAATTCTCTTTGTACTACTGAATTCACATCTTCCATATGAAATATTTTCATAACATCTTCAAACATCTACCCTCTTTCTTGTGTTATATTTTCCCTTCAAGGCCCCCTGATACATCCTCACTGTTGCAAATCAAATTCCAGTCTTGCCTATAAGTAATATTACTTGCTGAAAGCTAATTTCTCCCGGAATTTTCTTAAGCTCCATTGTAGCAGTTTTAGGTGTAATATAAACACGTGCCAGTGTAATCCTCATTACTTGCCAGTAACCGGGTAGCACAAATCTGCCATTATAATCTTTTCTCCCTTCTCTCATTATTGGAGCTCCTCTCGCAATTAATATAAGTACTCACCCCTTTTCCTTTGTCCCAGGTATTCTGCTGAATAGCCATCGAGAAATCTTTTCTTTAGCAAATTCACATGCTCATTTCTTTCCAAACGCGTCTCCTTGTAGCATAGGTATTTGCACACTGCATTTTTAAATATAGTTTATTTTTTTTTTGTATATATCTGTGATACCATTCACATTTAAAGATAATATGGAGATGGATGTCATTGTGATAAGAAGTTATTATTCCCACTGGTCACGTGTAACAGTGTTTTTTAAATGTAGAGATTTAGCTTTTGTGTTACATACATACACTGTTTGGCAGGTTGATCTTTTACATAGTGGTTTCTTGTCATATCCATTTAAACCTATGTCACATCTAACAACACTTTTTGTTTTAATGAAAACCCTCAAACAAAAAGAAAAACACACCCTAAGAGCCTAGTAACTTAATACAAACACACAGAAATATGTATATATTAAAATATTGAAGTTGAACCCTCCTAATAAGAACAATTTCCCCAGACTGACAGCCACACTCACAGGCATGAATTAACCTGTAATGAAGGATATTCAAGTCAAACTGCATGGAACAGCCTGTGCTTCTACTTACCCTGAGTGAGACTGTTTCTGTCTCATCTTTAATCCTCTCCCAGATATACAAAGCTACTTAAATGCTTTCAGAAATTTATCTGCTAGCGACTGAAAGAATGTCTTTACAGCTTGTCTCCATAGAAACATAAGAACCAGATACACAGTTGGCTTCCATTACAAGTGTCTCATGTTGCACTGTGAACATTTGCTGGAGGAAAGCTTTCCATTATATTCAGTGTTCTTTTATTTACTTGCGTCACCTTAAAACTTATTACATCAAGGCAATCCTCTATGCAAAAGAAAAAGCATTTTACTCAAATCTTTTATCTAGGCTTTGTTCTCTTTTCACATTACAGTGCCTACATTTATTAAAACTGAAGAAAGGAAAAAAACAGGGGCACTTGTTTACTTTAGCATCTCTATTACAAACAAAATAACTGAAAAAGATTTATAGTATGCAGTATATGTCGTGTATTATAAAATACTGTTAAGAACAAAATTTCTTTTATTTACAGTTAACTCTTCTTTTTCTTCCCCTCTCCTTAATGTTCTGCAAACTTTATTGACATGAAACAGGGTATATGTTTTGGAGTCCCCTACAAGTTTCAGAAAGTCATAAAAGCCCATTATTTCCATGTTTTCTTGTTCTGTCATATTTCAAAAATGTAAAAAATGCTTTGTAATCTCACTGGTTCTTTCCCAACGTACTGCTGGTTCTTCTAGACAACTTATGTGCTTTTTTTTCTCTCTCTCTCAACCATTTTCCTTTGGAACACTGGAAAAGGTTTCACTGGCACAGTCTCTCTATGAGCTTTACTGTCAGAAGAATATGAAGCAGAATCCACTTCTGATGATAGCTCACTTTTTTTGGACAAACCTTTGTATTTCCTATTTAGCATGGACTGGATCAAAAATGACTTTGACCCTCCAGGAAAAAACATTCTGAAGATAGCCGGATACAGCAGCATAAATCTGACATCTGCTTCTTGACATTCCCTGACTGCTGGAATACATTTACTCCTCTTCTGCCTGGTATACAGTGAATAACAATTTTCCACAAACACTATTGTCTCCATCTTTTAGCACTTTGTTCTTCTGCCACAATTTTGTCAGAAACAACTCTTTCTGCTGGTAGGATTATGCCTTTACTATTAATGGTCTTGGCTGCTTTTTCATGGCCAAGTTTGGAGCATACATGATATGTGCTTTTTATTTACATCTCCTGCTGTGGAATATCAGTCCAGTTGCTTATGTGTGCATTCATGAAATTAACAGTCTGTTTAATCCACCTTCCCCAGGACAGGAGAAAAACTTGGGTTTTCCTTACATGCACTGTCCTCTAATTCTACCAGTTTTTGAAACATGTCTTCATGAGCAGTCTCAAACTCAGCCAGCCTTTTCTTCATGTCACCCCTCTGAGTTTTTCAGTTCTATCAGCTCATCTGAATATCTGTTTAAAGCGTCTTCCATTTTTCCAGTGTTTTGTTATTTGAGTTGATATACTCCTTCAGTGTTTCATTTATCTTAATCAGTTCTGTGCACATTTGACTTAGTTTTTCCACTAGATTACTAGAAGTCATGTTTTACATCAAAGCTGGAACTTATTTTTGATGAAAAGCTGCAGGTTCTTCCCAGCCAGTGTTTTCTCCTCACCTTTTGGGATTGATTTTCTTTCAGGCTCTCTGAACTTCTTTTTTGCTGGCATCCAGGCAGTACATTTACTAGCCAGTAACCACATTTTACTCATATTTACAATATCACTGGCTGTTGTCTCTCAGTTTCTGTTTTCACACTGGGAAAGCTGAAATTAAGCTGCTGATTTGTGTGCAGCCATCTTGGAACATTGTAAACTGCTTCTTGAACTAAATGTTGTAAGCATACCCTTGGCATCTGTAAATATGTATATGTTTTTTGGCATATCCTTGTATGTGTAAAATATATTGTGTTCATTTCTTATGTGATTCTATTCACCCTGGCTGTGCCTGCAAATGGTCCACTGAGATCAGAGCACTACCTCGGTAAACAAATCCAAATAAACTGAAGCGATATATGTACAAATGGATATACTGCATTCCACACCCATTTCTCCTATACCGCCAGCACTGCAGGATGTGTAAAATGCTGCCTGAACTCATCCTGTGGTATTGCCTGTAATCACTTGAAGAGATCCTGGGAACCAAAGGAGATGGAGAGACTTCAAGCCATGAGTTCCAGAAATCAGTCCTAAAAAAAAGCAAAATCTCTACAAGGTACCTCAGGCTAATAAATTTCTTTTTTCCACATCTTAAGTCTGATTCAGTGGTGGTCTTGATTTCAACTGTGTCTATGCTAGGAAGATGCTGCTCCTTAATATACCAACCCTTTCACCTAGTGATAAATAATACAAAATGTTGGATTATAAAGGTAACAGAATGTTTATTCTTCTTCTATCTAAGCTTTCAGCATTCTGAATTACTAGGCATATGTGGAAATGTGTCCTTTGTCATATGAGGGAATTGACTTCCACTCTTCCTACAGAAAAAAGCTCTTTTTTCAAACCAAACTATTTCTACCCTTTCTTAGGTATCTAAAACTACTTTGAAGAGAATGTATGTATGATTGTGAAGATACTATGTCTAGGGTCACTGCTACAGTGTTGAGGTGATATGCTTGGGTATATACTCAGACTTTTGTTGAGGAGGTAAGGGGTGAAATGTTAGATTCAGCTTTAGATCCAGATTTCAGACTTTATATCACCAGTAAACATTTGGTTATGTACAAAGCATATCATCTGAACAATGTAACAGTAGCATAAGCCCTAGTCAGAGGCGGTACTGTTTGCTTTTTTGCTTCAAAGATACTCAAACAATATGATTAAAGAGGGAAATTAATTCATGGTGTTTCTAAGATACAGTCAGCTCCAAGGAGTACAACTTGAGTATTTGAGATCAATGGGTTAAACACACTGAGTTTTTTATTTCTGCTGGTGAGATCTGGTTGTTATTTGTATTTGGATTAAAATGAGTGAGTTTTTTTATTTTTGGTGTTGAGATATGGTTTTTATTGTTTTTACTGTTTCTAAGATATTTCATAACCCCCACTGCAAACCCTACAGACTTCACTCTTATCCAAAAAAAGCCAAATTAACAAAACTAGTCTTTCTAATTAAATGCAGAGACGGACAAAAGTTAACAATAAAAGACATGGGTCTTTTCAGGAAAAGGCCAGTATTTCTGCAGTCTGTCACAAAAACCGGTCCTCAACACTCTCCTTTAGCAAAAGATTTTTTCGGACTCTTGCGTGTTAAAAGAAGTGCAGCAGGATTACAGATGGCACTGGATGCAAAATCTCCTTTCAGAGGAATAGCTCACCACCCTTTGAAATAAAAAAGAAGTTATGTTCTTACCATAATGTTCCATCTGTGTTGAGTCATTACTGATGGGTGCTGGTTCTGTCCTAGGAACCGAGTCGGCTGTTAGAACAAGCTCGCGCCAGCCAAAAAAAACTCCCTAGCTAAGCTTACCCATAATGCCCCCCTCTCTCTATCACCTTAGATCGAGTTTGCCCATAAGAAAAGGAGAGAGAAAGTGGAGGCTTTATCTGAGAAACTTCCCTATCATACGGTAGAACCAAATCCGAACCTCCAGGAGTCTTTCGGAGGGGGATGGCGGGTGGGATGTAATGAATGAATGAAGATCAACAACACAGATGGAACGTTATGGTAAGAACATAACTTCTTTATCTGATGTTAATAGTCATTCATTCCTTACTGATGGGACAGAGTCCCTAGCTACTTTATTTCCCAGGAGGCACTATGGAAGGATATTCCTGAGCACCATTGAACCAAAGGAGACTCTCCTTCTGGAGACCAAATCCAATTTGTAACGACTGATAAAGGTGATAAAGGTATGAGGAGTAGTCCATGTTGCTGCACAAATGTCATGCATGGAAGCTCTTCCATGAAAAGAGACAGATATCGCAATTGACCTGGGTGAATGCGGTTTGACCTTAGTTGGTAGAAGAACTTTGTTTTGTTGGTGGATAAAGCAAATGGAATCTCTCAACCATTTAGAAAGAGTCACTTTGGAAACAGATTTTCCCAATTTTGTTCCTGAGAAAGATATGAATAATTGGTCAGATTTTCATAGTGATTGTGTCTTGTCCAAGTAGAATCACAATTGTCTGTGTACATCAAGTAAATGCAGGGAATATTCTCCTTTGTTAGAAAAATTTGGAAAGAAAACTGGCAGTTCAATTGTTTGATTAATGGTCAAATCCAAAATAACCCTGGGTAAAAAGGTGGGATTAGACCGCAGTGATACTCTGTCTTTATGGCAAACCATGTAAGGACAGTAACTCAGATATTCACCTTGCTGAGGTTATAGCTACGAAAAATAAGGTTTTCCAGGATGAAAAATTTTATATCGCAAGTAACAGCTGATTTGAAAGGGGAACGAGTCAAGGACTGTAGAACTAGTGTCAATTTCCAAGGTTCTATTGGCTCTTTGATGGGTGGTCTAATGTGTGTGACACCTTTCAAGTAGGTTTTACAGAGACGATGAGAAATCAAGGACGAGTCCTGGAAACCATTGTGGAAGTTAGAGATAGCAGCCAGATGAACTCGAATAGTTGAAGCTGCCACTCCCGCATGGAGTAGATTCAATAAATAGTCCAGTACAGAAGACAGCGAAGCTGAATGGGGGGGTCTCTATTCCCTTTTCTCAGGACTAAATTGCTAATCTTTTCCACTTGCTGAAATAAAGTTTCTAGGTGGATGGTTTATGGGAAGACAGAAGAATGTTACATACAGGGGAGGACAGAATTTTGCCTGGCAATTACTGGAAGTGGAGGAACCAAGCTGTCAGCTTGAGACTCGATATGTTTGGATGCATCAGCCCTTGCTGGTGCAACAGCAGTTCTGGAGTTGGATCCAGAATCTATGGTTGGTGCACTAGGTGAGGCCAACGGAAAGGAAACCAAACTTGTCGGGGCCAATAGGGTACAATGAGGATTACTCTGCTTCTCAACTGAAGAGCTTTCTTTAGAAATTGCAGAATCAGAGGAAGGGGAGGGAAGGCATGAAGAAGTCTCATGGGCCAATCGTGTACTAGGACTCCCCCTGTGGGGGAATTAGGGCAAAGTAGCTGCTGCATTTGTGGTTTGCAAGGGATGCGAATAGAACACAGCAAGGCTGACCCCAGTGAGTGAAGATCTTCGCCGCTATGACAGGGTTGAAAGACCGCTCATGAGGCAGAAGAATGCATCTACTCAGTCTGTCTGCAATTACATTGGAATCCCTCAGTTCTAACACAGTGATATGTAGGTTGGCCTCCACCGGTAACCAAGTGCCTTAGACGGTCTTTCCCTGGAAATACCCCCACTCACACACCATCAGGGAAGCGGCCATGGGCTGAGAGGGGGAGAAAGGACAACTCCCATGGGTCTTTTTTTGGCTTCCTCCACCAAAATAAGTCTTGTTTGCATCGATTTGTTATGCGGATCTGAAAGGACATTGGATGAGTCAAGGGGGACCACTGTATTAGTAAAAGCCACTGTAGAAACTCATGTGCAGTCTTGTTAGGGAGACTGTTGTAATTGATGCTGCTGTAGAGCCTAGTATTTGAAGGACTGCTCGAGCTGGAACTTTGTCCTGACAGAGTATCACCTGGAGTTGAGACCTTAGTCTTTCTAACCTGTGAAGTGGAAGGAAGACTAGGCAAGATTGAGTATTGAAAGTTGCCCCTCTGAATTCCAGTTTTTGAGGAGTCAACTTGCATCTCTCTCCATTTACTGAGATCCCTAATGCTTTTGCTATATTTAGGGTGTAATGCAAGTCTGTAAACAGCAGATGCTTGGTGGGGGTAGTAAGGAGGCAATGATCTAAATATGGACACACCCAGATCCTTCTAGTTTCAAGTGAGCTGTTACCACTGCCATGCATCTGGTGAACACTCTGGGGGGTGTAGAGAGACCAAAGGGCAGCGTTGGCATCGGAATTGGTAGTGATTGGCTCCCAGCCAGAAGTGGAGGAATCTTCTGGAACTTTTGTCCATTTTTATGTGGTAATACGCATCCTGAAGATCTATCGAGCACATCCACTCATCTTTCCCTAGAAATGGTAGAACAGACTGAAACATGACCATCTGGAAATTTGTCTGACAAATTTGTTTAGAATGCTGAGGTCCAGGATTGCCCTCCAGTCCCCTGTCTTTTTCAGCAATAAAAAGAACTTTGAGTAAAATCCAGATCCTATGTGGTCTAGTGGGATTTCCTGGATGACTCCTTTTAAGAGCAGCTTTTGTATTTCTAGGGCTGCTGCTTCTCTTTGACTGGGTGGAAAGTCGGGAATATGCCCTAGCGGCCTTGGGTAAAGAGTGAAGGGTATGTGATAACCTCTGGCAATTATCATCTGCACCCAAATATCTGTGGTCATCATTTGCCAGGCAAAGTGGTGCAGAGAAAAACGTCCCCCAACTGCTTCCAGGGGTAAGCAATCAGGACGCTCTTCAGAAGCACTGATAGGGCTATCCAGAGAAAGAATCTCTGGATCCCTGATTATGTGGCTCCCCTCTGCCTCCGTAGGGGGGGGGGTCTTTCAGATAAGTTTCCCCCTCTGCCCCGGGGGGGGGGGTAAACCTTGCAACATGTGTCATGGAATGGACCCTGGGATTTCTTGTACCACATCTTTCTACTCCTCTGATTCCTAGAATAAGATCTTTGGGGAGAGGAAAAATGAGCGCCCATGGCAGACAGGGTCTTGCCATCCTTTTCACATCTGGCTAAAGTGTCTAACTTTTGGGCCAAAAAGAGAAGAGGCATCCATGGGAGCATTGAGAAAGGAAAACTTAAAAAGGGTCCACACAATCACATAGGTGCATCCAGGCATGGCGTCTCATGACAACGCCTGTACCCACTGCTCTAGCCACTCCTTCAGTAGTATGAGAAATCAACCGCATGGACGAGTTAGATATAGATTCCAGGGTGGCAAGCTGTGAGGCAACGTTATCGCGTACCTCATCAGAAACCGCTCCTGCAAAGGTTCCAGAGAGTTTGGAGATTACGTCTCTCCGGAGCCGGGTAAAATACCCAATGGCAAAGGTCGATGAAGAATACACCCACTTCCCCTAACCTGTCTATAGCCCAGGACTCCTTTTTAGGGGGGATGGACAGTATGGCTCTCCTCGGCCAGCTTTTTCGTAGTGGCCGGTGCCACCACCATAGCGTCTACTGGCAGGCCTTTAGACCAGTGTGGGTTGTCCTCCGGTGCAGAAAGAATTTTGTCTAGTCTCCAGGGGATAGGTTCAACGGTGACAGGATTCCTCCAAGCGTGCTGCATGATGAGCTGTACTAGGTCATCTGCAGGCAGGGTCACTCAGGAAGTAGAAGGTCGAGCACGGAAAGCCTGCAGAAATACAGAATCAGAGGAAGACTTGGTGGACTTCATCTCCCACCTGGTTTAAAATTTCCAGTAAGTCTCCGAAGGAGACATCTTCAGGGGGCAACAATGGGGACACTTCCTCTTCACTGTAGTATGTATCTTCGGTAAGGGATTCCTCTGGGGAATCCATGTGCTTCCTCTTGCATAATCTTTTTGTGGTACCTCCTCAGTGGGGATATCTGAGGAGGACTCTGGAGAGTGGGTACCTTGTGGAAGGGTATCTTGAGGCTCCCGTGCTCAATGTCCTAGGGTAGTGGACTGTCTCAGCTGCAGTTTAGAGGAGATATATATATATATATATATATATCTATATGGGTCTCCAGTGCCGAAGGAACCAGCTGTGAGCTTGCAGAGGCAAGTGCCCTCTCCATCACCTGGAAAGCAGGCTTGCCTGAAGAGGGGTGGGAGCTCGGAACTGAGAAAAACAACCTTGGGACCAGGTCACACCTCACACCGATGAGCCCACTCCCAGGTATGGAGTCACAGGTGGACTTGGTGTCATCAAGACAACTGGAACGATAGTAGATGGTGCCATAAAAAAAAATAGGTGCCGTACTAGGGGTCATGGTGCCAAGAGCCCAGTCACGATCCTGAGGATAGCTCAACTCCGATTGAGTCGATGTCCGTAGGGTAGACTCCAGAGCCATGGTAAGGTCTACCAATGGAGCCAAAGAAGCCGGTACTAGGATAGGCATTTAATGTCAAGGGCTCTGATACCTCCAAGGAGGTCAAAGGAGGAACATATGTTGGGAGTCTGTGGAGAAAATTCCTAGGCTCCTGGTGGGAGGGAGGATTTGGAAGGAGGTGGAGAACCTCTGGCTACGAATAGCTGATCCACAAGTCTCACTACATCGAACTCCAAAAGGCTACTGGAGGAGCAGGTCGACATCCCCGATGGGGAATCAGGGCATTCTAAAAAGAGGCTGCACTGCTGTCCAAAAAAAGGATCCACCAATGGGGAGCATCAGGTTTGAGGCAATATCTCACCGTTTGGCACCATGGTCAAAGGACGAGTAAGACGTATAGGGGTGGGGACAGTGACCGGAACTGGGGAAAACTATTTTTGGTGCCGAAAGGGGGGTCTGTACTGCAGCTATGGAGGTTCCATACTGACAAGGGGTACTGTGTGGGAAGCTTGTGGCACTGGTGCCGAGGATGGTACCGTAGTCATTGTTGCCGACAAGGACGATACCATAGTTGGTGGCTGAGGTCATGGTATCGAGGACAGCACTGTAGAAGGGGATTGAGGCCCCAGTGCTGAATTTTATGGTGTCAATTTAGGTAATTTTGTTTTTGGTTCCGAAGATTGAACTGATTTACAGTCTGTAATGTGTGGAGATGTAAATTACATACTATGAAGAAAGAAAGAAAAGTTTTGTCAAACAACAAAGTTAAGGCAAGAAATACCCCATGGGAAAGAAAAGGGAAAAAAAGGGGGGGGGGATATCAGCAATGGTATTGTGAATTACCTCGGAGGTAAAGGGTAGGCCTGTACCAAAATGGTACAAAGAATACCACAAAACTTGGTAAAGAAAGGATGAAAAAGCTTCAAAGGGTAAGCGAACACTAAACAACTAACAGGAAAGAAATTCTGCAAGTAACCAAGAGACAAATTTGAAATATAAAAGTTTTTAAATGACTTAGCTTGAGAGATGGCTTGACATATCTTGAGGTACACGTAGGCGAATGACATCTGAGGTGAGAGGGGGGCACTCTGGGTAAGCTTAGCTCGAGAATTTTTATGGCTGGCAAGAACTTGTTCTAATTGCCAGCTCAGTTTTGAGGACAGAACTGGTACCCATCAGTAAGGAAAGAATGAAGATTAACAACATCAGGTCAATGTATTCATCAGTTTCTTTGGTCACTTCATACCAATGATTCATAAAGCCAGTGGCAAAGTCAAAGGGGTAAAGATTTCTACTCCAGAATGTTTCCGGTATGAAAGAGACATCTCTTGGAGACCTGTAAATCTATATATGAAAGCTCCAAATTTTAAAATGTTAACATTACACAGGTTGTTAGCTCTCATTCCTTATATGAATTACTTGGCATCTCTAGACCTAAAATGTGCTTACTGCCATGTTCTCATAGCCATAGGCTACAGGAAGTTTGTAAGCTTTTCTGTTTCCAGGTCACATTATCAGTTCTCCACATTACCATTTGGTTTATCTACAGCTCCAATGGTATACACATGATGCCATGTGCCAGTCATAGTTTACTGCAGACTGAATGGCATTTATATCTTTCCTTATTTAGATGAATAGCTTATCTTTGCCAAATCTTTATCGAGATGTCAAGCATCATTGATGTGTTATGTCTCTTTTGACCAGTCTAGGCTTCCAGATAAATGCTGTAAAATCCTCCTCGACTCTGAATCACAAAAGCCTGTGTTTCTTGGATACCTTATAGATTATTTTCTTCAAAAGGCCTTTTTGACATAAGGCAAAGTGGATCTTGATATAAAATGTTTTCCTGAACTTCTGCAGTCACCCTCAGATTTTGGCAAGATAATTTTTCAGGATCCATCCATCCATACACAACCCCTTTTTCTTTCTTTTTTTTTTGTTTTTAAAACACATGGGCTCAGGGTATCACTTCAAAGGTGATAATTATTAAGAGACAAGGTTTACACCGCCCTTCCACTGTAGTCCCGCCACACCACACACGCATCTATGGCCAGTTTAGTGTGTCCAATCCACATACTGCCTTGTCTTTGGAAAGTAGGAGAAACTGAAACACTCAGAGGAAACCCACAGAAACACAGGGAGGACATGTAGACTACACACAGAAGGCACTCCTTCAGAGAATTGAACTGGGGAACCTCCTGCTGTGAGGTGACAACACTAACCGCTGTGCATCCTGAATTTCTCAGACTATTAGAATTCATTACTTCCATGACTCTAAAGTATCTCTAGCCAGACTGCACATGAGAAAGATACAATAGCTTCTAAAAAGACCTAGCATGTGCATCATCTTATCAGATTCCAAACATTTGGGGTTTATGAAAAGGAAACTGCAGTGAGAGTGACAAATTCAACTGAACATAGGTCTCCCCTTCTTTCTTCAGACCCTAAACCAATGCCACCACAGATGTGTCAGATTTTGCCTGGGGAGCAGTTTCCAGAGGGGTGAAACTGTAAGCCTATAAAATCATTCAGACAGATCAAAATAAACCAAGACATGTTGGCTGTGACCCATGTCTTGAAGTCTCTCCATCACCTTTGGTGTACTGTGGACCCTTTTAAGTGATTATAGACAAAACCACAGTCATGTTGTACATACAGCAGGGAGGTATAAAGTTATAACCCATATGCAGGCTGACTATCATGTCTTGCCAGCTAGCTCTTCATCATCCTTAACCCTCCAAGCATCTTACATTCCATCAGAGCAAAACATAGTGGAAGACAAGCTGAGCTGGATAAGGATAGACCCTCTCTAATGGAAACAATGAAGGGGTCTTCCAGGACTTCATAAAGTGGTGGGGAACACCTCAAATACATCTGCTCATCCCTGTTCAAAACGGACAACCAAATAAGTTTTGTTCCAGGATCCCGTGCAAGCAAGCCTTGGAAGGGAATGTTCATTTATACATTTCCACCCTTTCCACAGATATCCAGGGAAATTCTGAAGATTCAAAAGGATACCCCAAAAATCATTGTGGTAATCCAATTTTGGCCTGAGAACATTGCTTCTCCCCTGTTATGGAATTGTTCAAGGGCAGTTAGCACAAGTTTCCTGACAGACTGGTTTTACACAAAACAGGGTGGGTTTATACACCTTCAAACAAGTAAACCATAGAGGTAAAACCAGCGCAAGAATACAACCAAAAACCACAAACCCTGCGAGCAGATTATTTGTACCTTAACTGTGCATATTATCTTCAGTTCGTGTGTTTACACACACCACTATCAATCAACTTCAACTGACTGCTTGGATCATTCAGTATTAATAACCTTTAGGCACTTATTTCATGTAGATGTGCAAAAGGTACTAAAAGACAAGCATGCCTGCTGCTAGACAATTCTTTGTTGGAAAGCCGAAGAGATTTTCTAGATAGTGCTTAACCAATAAAACAGGCCTTACATGGATACTTTTTTACCAATGGAGCTCAAATATTTAAGTTACTTATCTCTGGTCTCAATTATTCCTCTATAAAAGTTCATCTTGCAGCCATTTCACCATGTCTGCCCATGGATCCTCCTCTTTCTTCTCTGTTTGTTTTACACCTGAGATCTCCTTAAACAGGACGGCCCTCCAATGCCCTTACTTTTGCATATAGCTGAATTTAGGATATAAAGGAGGGTCATGATAGTTTCTGCTGTATATGTTTTACTGTTATTATTGGCTGGATGTGAATGTAAGGCTCTTCTCTCTCACTGCATGGGCAAGAAATCATGAAGAAAGCATCAGTAGAGCACTAGTCCAATCCTGTTTACCAGGGTAGAGCACTGATCCTATTGGACCCACTTCACTTTCAGCCTGGGGAAACACAATAGTTGCATGGCATAATATAGAGTGAATTATAAAATGCAATGTGTGTGTGTGTGTGTGTGTGTGTATGTGTGTGTGTGTATCTACATATCTATAGATATAGATTATATATATGTATAAAGATACATACACACATATATATATATCTGGGTTACGTTCAGAATTTTGAAGTCCAAAACTTCAAATCTCATATGATCAAAGATCACATGTTCGAAGTTTTAAAACTTTGAAATCCTGAATGGAGATCGGCATACACAGCGAACCGGGAGATTTCTCTTGTCCTCGCTGTAGTGCGATCTCGGAGTTGGTATATTCAAGTAGGGGGTGTGTGGGGGCACAGCCCCCCACTTGGGGGGTGAGGGGGGGGCTTGCCCCCCTGCATACACCTTTTTTTGTTTAGTGGTGTTTAGGGGGAGGGTTTACTATTTCGAGATTCCAAGACTCGAGATTCTGAACTCGATGTTCTGAAACTCGGGATTTTGGGATTTCGAAATTTAGACGTGAACCTATATATATGTATATGTGTATATATATATATATATATATATATATATATATATATATATATATATATATATGGGTCTACTTTACATGGTCAACTTTTCACAAAGTCGAAATTCATATGGCCGAGACCATCTGATCGACTTTTGAAAAGCCAAACATGTAAAGTAAACACAAAAACACAACGAACACTTACCTAAAAGCTGTTAGCAGGGGCCTATGCCCCCCTGCACCTCCATAACTTAAATATACCAACTCCGAGATCGCACTACAGTGCAGAAGAGGGACATTTTCCCATTCTGCACTGTACAGAGATAGCAGTTCCCCACGGTCAGCTTTTCATAAGTCGATCATATGGTCTTGGCCATATGAATTTCGACTTTGTGAAAAGTTGATCATGTGAAGGGGACCCATATATACACATACATATGTACAGTACCTACAAAGTGAATACCAATAGTTGGTTTGAGAGAATAAAGGCAATAGATTAGTGACGTATAAAAAGAGTGAGTGAAAAAAACTACAATATATACATGCATTATATAGAGAGTGGAAATCAGAGTGGCATGCTGAAAGAATCACAATCAAAAATAGTCAAAGCAAGGTAGATGGAAGAGAAAGGAATGAAGAGGTTATGAAATATGCCTGGAAAGAATTTTTCCTAGATTCTTAAAATGTGCTTTTCTTTGTGAACAGAAAATGGTATGAGAAATCATCTCTAAGAAAAGGGAGAGATTCCCACAGTTATTTCTGGAAACCAAGTCCAAAACCAAGACCGAAACACTAAAGGTGGAGGAGTGTCCATATTCACCAATGATATTCACACCTCCAGGCTAGTTGCCCAACACAATGCATTTGAAATTCTCCAGGTACAACTAGCACTAGTTAAGACTGCAATCCAAATTGTAGCTTGCTACAGATCCCCCACCATGCCCCAAGATTCTCACTACACCTTTCTAAACATACTGGAAAATATTAAGATACAACCAAACACCCTAATGCTGTGTGATTTCAACTACCCTGCCATTAACTGGGAAAACTACTCGGGTACCAACTCCTTTTCCCAACAGTTCTTGGAATTCATAAATTCCAATGCCCTGGATCAACTTATCCATTGTCCCACCAGGGGCTCCAATATCCTAGACCTGGTCATTAAAAACATGGGAGATAGATGCTCCACACCAGTGTTCACCCCCTCATTGGCCAGGTCTGACCATAAGCAAATCACCCTTGACATCCACATCCCACCACCACCCCCCCAGTAAGGAAACCTCCTTAAAAACTTCTCCAAAGCCAGCTTCATGCTACTGAAGTCAGAAGTGACAAACTTCACAACACCCAAGCAGACGGGATCTGGAAGTTCGACTGCAGAATCCTACACTAAGGCACTGTATGAGCACATCCACTCGTGGATGAATCGTGCCATCCCAAATAGAACCAAGATGCTCTTCTCCAAAAAAAAGGAAGTCAATCTGGTGGTCCCCTGCTATAAACAAACTATACAACAGAAGGAAGAAACTGTTGCAGAAAAGATGAAAATACCAGGATGCAAAAAACTCCCTCACCAGCCCCAGTAAGAAGCTGAAATCCCTCATAAAATCCTCAAAAGCTAGTTACGAAAATAAAATTGACAAAGATTCCAAAGACAACCACAAGGCATTCTATAGTTATGCCAAGAATCTAAATGGCAATGCTCAGATCTGCTCTGAGCTACAACAGAATGGTATTAAATATACTGATCCCAAGGATATTGCCAGTATCTTGGCAGAACGATTTAGTGCCAACTTCACCCCCCTCTCACCCCCTAAAGGGCCCATCTCAATACCAAAAGATTGCCAAATTCTGATAATCACAGCCACCCAGGTAGAAACCGCACTCTCCAAAGCTAAGAATACAGCATCCATGGGACCAGATGACATCCCAGGCTGTGTACTACATGAACGATAAAATGAACTGGCACCTCACCTAGGTGTCATGTTTAATCATAGCCTCACCTCAGGCTTCGTGCCCACTGAGTGGTGCACAGCTACAATTAGCCCGCTCCACAAGGGAGGATCTATCTTGGATCCTGGGAACTGCCGTCCCATCAGTCTGACAAGCCTAATCTGCAAGGGCATGGAACACATTATCATGGAACGTATAAACAAAGACATTGGCAACCTTCAAACACTGGACCCCACCCAGTTTGGGTTTGTGAAGGGCCGATCATGTCTCCTGAATCTGATTGACTTCTTTGAATCAGTCTCCAGAGCTGTGGATGATGGTAAGGCGGTCCACACAGCCTATATGGACCTCACCAAGGCCTTCAACACCATTCCCCACTCTGGAATCATAGATAAACTTACTAAGCTGGGCATAAATCCCTACATCACTCAATGGGTTGCCAACTGGCTTACTGACAGAAACCAGACTGTAAAAGTAGCCGACTCCAAATCCAGCTCCAGACAAGTGACAAGTGGAGTACCTCAGGGTTCAGTCCTGGGACCACTCTTGTTTGGCATCTACTTCTCTGAAGTACAGGCCAGCACTAAGGGACTCTGGCTAACAAAGTTCGCAGATGACAGCAAACTGGGAGCCATTATTGAATCC
The DNA here is from genome assembly GCF_019279795.1 of Protopterus annectens. Taxonomy (NCBI): domain Eukaryota; kingdom Metazoa; phylum Chordata; order Ceratodontiformes; family Protopteridae; genus Protopterus; species Protopterus annectens. The sequence continues at coordinate 981,867,186 of NC_056728.1, read as the reverse complement.
CCAAATGATATGGATATTCTACAAAAGGGCCTTACAGATACAGATGCCTGGTGCCAGGGCCATGGGCTCAAGCTTAATGCCAAGGAATGTATAGTTATCCCATTTGGAAAAAAACATGTACCCATGAATTACCACACAGGTGGCAGGACACTAAACATCAAAAGTGTGATGAGAGACTTAGGGACACAGGTGGACAGTGGTCTCACTTTCAATAACCACATCGCCACAACAGTCAGGAAATCCTTCTATGTGGCACACCTCATCACTAAGGGCTTTTCATCCAGGAAAAGGGAGGTCATTGTCCCACTGTACTCATCCATCATTAGACCCATTAAAGAGTATAATACCCCGTTTGGTATGTACCTCACAAGACATCTGCAACAGCTGGAAAGGCCACAGAAATACCTCACTAAAAGAATCGCAGGCCTAAAGCAGATGCCATAAGCTGAGCGTCTAAAAAAACACCAGCTATACTCTGTGGCATATCATCTACTCAGAGGCGATCTCTGCTTAACATACAAAGCCATGTCAAACCCCGAGCTGTTGGACATGCTACACTTAAAGAAATCCCAATCTCTCAGAGCCACACGCTCCAGGGATCTAAACCTTGTCATCACAATGAACAAAACATGCTGGAGGGATAGGTTCCTGACCCAGAGACTCCCCATACTCTGGAATAGACTGCTCATACATGTCAAGCAGAGCGCCTCATTGGCCCTCTTCAAAAGGAACCTTGATGATTGGATGGGAGATAGGAAATTCACCCCGAGGATCATGTCAGTCACCCTGCTAGACAGGGGTCCAGAGAAGTAAATATTGTGAAAAGAAATATCCAGGGAATTGTTATGGCTAGGCTTGCATAGGTCCTAGGGCCAATAGCCTAGTACCAACCTATGAACTGTCCCTGATTCTGTTCAGCTCTATGTATACTGCCTAATGGCTACTGCAACAGTGAGGAATTCAGTCACATTGACTGTTACGGGAAACTGCAATGTACATAACTGTACTACCTTTCATTCTCTGACTGATTCACTCATTTTGGGGGAGTCAAAGAGGATACTTTTTCTCCACTTCAAACTCTCTGTATTCACAGGTAGGTACTAGCCTATCTGCCCAAGGGCATTTATAAGCCTAGCCAGAATGTGTTGGCTTTTGCCTCCCTTTTAGATTAGTTTCCTGAGCCTCTGTCCATCAGGGCCACTGAAGTGATCCAAGGGGTAAATTTACGATTTCCCATCCACTCATGAAGAGAGTCAGTGAGGGGCTTTGCCTAACATAGATTGGGATTCTATTCCAGAGCGAGAGGAAGTCTCTGGGACAGGAATCTATCCCTCCAGCATGTCCTATTTATTGTTGTGCTGAGGTTTAAATCCATAGAGCGTGTGGCTCTAAGAGATTTGGTTTTCTTGAGGTGGAGCATTGTCCATTAATTCCAGGTTAGACATGGCCTTGTACGTCAGGCAGAGATCACCTCTTAGTACGCGGTAAGCAACCGAGCAGAGCTGGAGTTTCTTTAGTCGAGCTGCATAGGGCATCTGTCTGAGGCCCACGATCCTCTTGGTGAGGTACTTCTGTGGTCTTTCCAGCTGTTGCAGGTGTCGTGTAAGGTACATCCCAAATGGGGCATTGTACTCTATTATGGGCCTGATGAGCGATGAGTACAGGGGCATAATAACCTCTCTTGATCTAGATGTGAACCCTTTTGTGATTAGGTGGGCTACATAGAAGGATTTTCTAACCACTTTGGCAATGTGATTACCAAAGGAGAGGTTGCTATCTACTTGGGTTCCCAGATCCCTAATTACATCTTCCGTACTTAGTGGATTACCACCTATGTGGTAGTTCGTGGGCACTTTGTTTTTCCCAAAGGGGATGACTATGCACTTTTTGGCATTTAGCTTGAGGCCATGATTCTGACACCAGGTATTCGTCTCCATGAGACCCTTCTGGAGGATGTCTGTGTCAGCCGGAGAGTCGATTATGGCCCCCAGTTTGCAATCATCTGCAAACTTGGTCAGCGACAGTCCTCCCGTGCTTGCCTGTACCTCAGAGAAGTATATACCGAACAGGAGGGGTCCCAGGACTGAGCCCTATGGGACGCCACTTGTAACCAGTTTAGAGTCAGACATAGCACCCACAACTCTGACTATGTGAGTTCTATCCATGAGCCAGTTGGCAACCCATCTCGTGACATAGTGGATAATGTTCAAGCTGGTAAGCTTATCTATAATGCCAGAGTGGGGAATGGTGTCGAAGGCCTTCGCAAGGTCCAGGTAGGCTGTGTGGACTACCTTTCCCTCATCTATGGCCTTGGTAACTGTTTCAAAGAAGTCAACTAGGTTTAGGAGGCAAGATCTGCCGTTAAAGCCGAATTGGGTAGGGTCCAGTGTCTGGAGGTTCCCAATGTCTCTGTTAATGAGTTCCATGATGATGCACTCCATAGCTTTGCAGACCAAGCTAGTCAGGCTTATAGGGTGATAGTTCCCAGGATCCGTTGTGGCACCACCTTTGTGGAGCAGGATAACTGTTGCTGTACGCCATTCTTTGAGTACATAGCCTGTGGTAAGACTGAGTTTGAACAGTGAATTTAGGTGAGGGTTCATTTTGAAGCTCGTGTAAGACGCAGCCTGGGATACCGTCCGGTCCCATTGATGCTGTGTTTTTGGCTTTGGAGAGGGCTGTTTTCACCTGTGTGTCTGTGACATCTGGGGCTCTACATTCTTCTGGGATGGACACAGGCCCTTTTGGGGGTGGGGGGGTAAAGTTTGCACTGAACCTGTCAGCCAGGATGTTGGCAATGTCAGTTGGTTCAGTGTACATTTTGCACTAGCTCAGAGCAGATCTGAGAGTTGCCACCTAGATTCTTGACATAGCTATAGAAGGCTTTGTGATTACCTTTAGAATCTTTGGCAATTTTTCTTTTGAAGCTGGCCTTGGATGATTTTATGAGGGATCGTAGTTTCTTGCTAACACTGATCAGGGATGCCTTCCCCTTTTGGGATTTTGCTCTATCATGTAATAGTTTCCTCCTTCTGTTGTATAGCTTATTTATGGCTGGGGTCCACCAGACTGGTTTCTTCTTTTTGGAGGAGTGAGTCTTGGTTTTACTTGGGATGGCTCGATCCATGCATTCCTGTAGATGCTCATAGAGTGCATTTGTAAAGGATTCTGCGGTTTGGCCAGCATTATCCTTTAGCAAGGGGGCTTTGAAACTTTCCACCTCGGTCTTGAGAAGTGTGAAGTTTGCTTTTGAAAGGTTTTTCATAGTGGTTTCCTTGACTGGGGGTGGGGTCAGGATGTGGATGCCCAGTGTGATTAGTTTATGGTCTGATCTTACCAGTGACGGGTTTACCTCTGGTGTGGAACATTGGTCCCCCATGCTGGTGATGATCAGGTCCAATATGTTGTCACCTCTTGTGGGAGTGGTGACCAGTTGAGTTTGAGTTTATAAACTCTAGGAAGCGTTGGGCAAAGGAGTTAGTACTTGAGTAGTTTTCCCAGTCAATGTTTGGGTAGTTGAAATCACCCAATATCATGGTGTTAGTAGGATCTTCATATTTTCCAGTGTTCTCAGGAATGCTGAGTGGGGGTCCTGAGACAAGGTGGGTGATTTGTAGCAAGCTACAATCTGAAAAGCAGCTTTGCCCACTGTTAGTTGCACATGGATGGTCTCCGAGGCCACGTGCTGTGCCACTAACCTGGAGGTGTGGGTATCCTTGATGAAAATGGATACACCCCCGCCTTTTGTATTTCGGTCCGGGATTTGGGGCCGAAAGGTATGGTACGAGTTATAGCCTGGTAGTGCTGGGGTGGTCTCTACAGTCTTGAACCAGGTTTCTGTTACTGCACAGATACTGATTCTCTCCATACTGAGGAGTGCCTCGAGTGCAGCATTTTGAGGTTTAGACTTCTGGCATTGAATAGCATTACCCTCAGTTTTTGGTTTCTTGTGTTGTTTATGGAGGTGGGTTTGTCTTTTGAGCCTTGCCTAAAAAAAGGCACTATGGGGACGGCAAGAGCCTTGGCCAGTATTCGAAAGCCTAAGGGTGACAGGTGCAAGCCGTCTCTGGTGAAGCAACATGGCTTGTCGAGCATGTCATCCCAGGCTGACAGACACTGGATCCCCTTTGAACAACACCAAAAGCTTAGATAATTGTTAAAATTGATCATTTTATCTTTATATTGTGGCATCATTCTTGGTGAGGACAAGATGCTACTCAGGGTCAGGGTCATACCAGACTGGGCTACAAGATCAGAGAGCTCCTCTATGTCTCTTTTCATGCAGTCCAGGGAGGTACGTCTCAGGTCATTCACACCAACATGGACAATGACAGAGTCATATTTGTAACTGTTCTGGAGTGACCTGAGTGCTTGTGTTATGTGGCGGATCCTGACACCCGACAGGCAGCTTACAGTAACCTTCTTCTTGTTCAGTCTAGTGAGTGGGACGTTAGTGTGCCTGACAATAGAGTCACCTATTGCTAGTGTATTGGATGTGTTATTTAGCCTTAAGGGCTGTGATTGCGTGGCACACTGACTTTGTGAAGTATGTGATATGTGGTTATTGTTGGGGGGTGGAGGTTGCTTGGATATCTGCTTTGGAGGTCTCTGCTGCTTTGGCAGATTTTTATTTAGAGCCTCCGAATATGTTTTTGTGTATTTATGTGTGTTATTTGCAGGTGCAGATATGACTGGTCTATGTGAGACTGGTAGTGTGGTGCAAGTGTTTCCCTTCTCCTCATGACTGACTGTTCCAGTCGAGAGAGCTTGGCCTCCAGTTTGGCTGTATAGTTGCATCTCTCGCACACATTTGTGTTTGTTGGAAGGAGGAGAGGGTTGTCTGTGTACATGAGGCAATTGTAACATTGCCTCAAGATGCCCAGATTCACCAGCTGGACTGGAGAGTACACCTGAAACTGCCCTTTGGACATGCCTGAACAGATAAAGTGAACTGTTTTACTGATTGTCCGGTAGGCACGAATAGAGAACCTTGTACTTCTGTATAGTATAGTGGGGGTGTAGTGCTAGCGTTTATTAGTGCTTACTAAGAGATTTGAGCAAGTGCTGGACTGTAAAAGGAATGGTTTGAGTGCTTAAGTTGAAAGTTTGACTAGTTCCAAGGGAAAAATTGAAGAGTACACTTCGTGGAGCCGGGAATAGTTTAACCCTAGCTAACCAGCGCTGGGCGGTGCTGCCCGGTGCACAAAACCACGCAAATGCGGATTTTATAGCAGGGAGATGAAAGAGATAGAAATTAGCCCAAAATGGCCAATAAACTACTAGTTGCTGGGCTGAGAAAACTTCTCCAGGGACAGACAGGCTGCTCAAAGCTCCCCACTCTCACTGGTGAACAGAGAAACTTCCTTCTATCCAAGTAAGGTATGGGCAACACAGGAACTTGTACCACTCTGTAGAATATACGCATTCCCCTGAAATCCCCTCATGAAATATCATTTCCACCTATTGGGTTACTGTCACTATCAGCATACCAAAGACCATGGCAACAGTTCAAAACCTTTCATAAAAATTTATAATCTACACTCAAATTCAGAGTACTACAGGGACAAATGTACATACCACTAGATGCCACTTTATACAGAATATACCAATTTAGAAAGCATTTCTTAAATTATGTACTGTATTCACTTATATGATCAAGGAGTTATACCACTCAGCAAACAGTAATTCCAAGAATGATTTCTTCCTGAGCCCAACTCTGCAAAATCATAATTGATGAATTTGTTTTTAAATATATTGGCTCTACTGCAAGACAGAAGTTGAGACAGCTGTTTTTTCCAGTTTTACTGCAGGTTTCTCTCTGCCTAACAGTTAAGCAAATACAAAGTTTATGGCAGATTCAGCAGTGACAAGATTGACTCTCTTAGTAAAATACTGGGCTGTGATTCCAGAACTCAGTGGATTAATTTGGTCCTTATTAACAAGGTAAGTATATCTGATCCCATTGCCTGTACTCTGTATAAAGCAAAACAGAACAGAATACAGCAAGCAACTTGAAACATGTCAAAAAACAGTACATTATGGTGATATACAAAGATGTTATAAAGTCAGAATACAGCAAAACAAACAAGATACATTAAATGACTAAGCAATTATATACTTAGGATGAAAATTGCCTATATTTTCTTACTTAACTCAATGAGAGACATACATTATAATAAGTTATATGTTACATAAGTTGTTATAGTTCCATTATATATACAAAGAAAGACAAGTTATGATTTTTCATTTCTTTACCCATTTTAAATTCATTTTAACAGTTTGTATCTGCTTTAGCTATGATCTTTGTACTGGAATTATTACTACAGGCTTGTAGTTGCTCTGCCTTTTGCTGTTTAAGTGTAGGTATCAAACCCTAGTCTGTGGTGGTGCAGCAGTTAGCGTTGTCACCTCACAGCAAAAGGTTCAATTCTTGGGTGGACCGTCTTCTATGCGGAGTCTGCATATTCTCCCTGTGGCCGAGTGACTTCTAAAGACATGCACGTAGGTGTGTGTGTGTGTGTGTGTGTGTGTGTGTGTGTGTGTGTGTGTGTGTGTGTGTGTGTGTGTGTGTGTGTGTGTGTGTGCCTTCTGTGATGGTTGGGCACCAGGCTGGCAACTAGACACCGTAAAAACTTCACTGCCAATCAATCTGCGGACCTATGATCTGCTGTGGTGACCCCTGACTGGGAAAAGTCAAAAGACATTGCTATTAAACCCTAGGATCACTTGAGTATACATCAGGATAGTTCAGGAGCGAGGTGTGTAACAGCTTTTCCCTCTTCCTGCTATCCTGTTAAAGTTGTGCTTTTAAACCCAGTATATCTGTTGATGCCTGCCCCTTATGATAATTTGACAACATAATTCCTTCCCTCTATTCATTTAATGTCTCCAGACAATAAGCACATCAGCATATTTCTGCGGGTCTATATTACAAGACCGAAGACGCATTCTTTCGAATGCGTCTTGTTCGAAAATAAAAGGCAAATATCGAAGTGGCTGTTAAGCGAATTCTTTCCCTGGGAAAGAATTTGCTTGGCCGCTTTAGTACTTTGCTGTTTTCGGCACTGTAGTGTGGTCTCGGAGTTAGTATATTTAAATAGGGGGGTTGTGGGAGGCAAAGCCCCCCACTTAATGTAATGTTAGAAATTGTTTATTTTATTTTTTTTTTGTTGTGACAGTGATTTTTTTTCCCCTTGGAAAAAAATCGCTGTTCAGACACTTCGACATTGTAAGCTTTCTCTTACATAGGGTCAATTAATCACCGTTTGCTTTTTTTAAGCGTTCGATTATCTAATATAGACCCTAATTCTGCACAGCCTCTTCCCTTAAACTATTCACCAGGCTAAAAAAAACTTTGATAACATTGCTTAATATTGTTTGTGCTGATACCGCTTGCACTAATTTTAGTTTTAAATTAGTGAGTTTTTACTATAATGATTTCACTGGACCCTTGTGGTGATGAAAGTAGGAAGCTTTGTACTGAATTTTAAATACTCAGTAGCAAGTCCACCCAAACATTATCCTAAATAAAACTGAACTTTAAGCAGTTATAATCACCCTTGCCTCCTGAGTCATTCCTACTGGAATCATGGATCAGCGCTTTACCACAACTTCTGTAGCCAGCCTGATGGAGATGGTTATTTATTTATTTATTTATTATCAGTTTGATTACTGGGGAAGTCCACTGGGCCAAGAAGTACCCATTTTCAGTGGAGGCCCGGGGAGAAAAGCTCCATGAACAATTTAATACAATATAGGATACAAAATGTAAAATAAAGGTTGCAAAGTGAAAATACAAGAGTTGGATTCATACATTTGAGACATAGTATACATTATGAGACAGTTAAACAAATTGAGACAGTTTAACAACTAGACTGCAAAGGTTTTTTTTTTTTTTTTTGGAAACAATATTTACATGTTAGGAGTCAGTTAAAGTCTGCTGGTTCTAGATCTTTTGATTAATAAGAAAATAATGAGAGTATAGTGGAGAAGGGGTAAGGGGAGCTTAGTGGGGAGTCCCTAGGATTTATGTGGGGTGAAAGCAGGAGCATTTCCATTTAGAAGATAGGTGAAGAAAAAGTTGGCTCTTGAAGGATTCGGTGTTGGGCATAGTCCTGAGAGAAGGAGGCAGAGAGTTCCATTTTCTACCTAGAGAGAAGGATAGTAAAAGCTGGCCAGCGGGTCGCTTGGGTTTGGGAATGGAGATTAGGTTTTGGTGCTCAGATCTCAGTGATCTGTTAGGGATGTATGGAGGAAGGATGTCATTTAATGCTGGGCATTTGTGTCTGGGGAGAATATTAGTTTGTGAGCGGTGGTTAGTTGTAGATAGTCTAGGTGGTTAGGGAGTTCTAACCAGTTCAGAGAGTGTAGGCTGAGGCAGTGGTGAGTTGATATTCTGTATTTAGTTGCAAAGTTAGAGATCTTATTATAGCAAGCTTAGAGGTGTAGGTGACAGATAAATTGGTTAGTAGAGGGGCTCCATATAGAAGGGAAGGGAGCAGGTAGGTGATTGCCATGGTATGCCTAGTGGAGTTGGAAAGGAAATGATTGTTCCTATATAGCATACCTAGCTTTTGGTGGGTTTTCTTTATGTTTTATTGAATGTGGAGATCAAATGTGAGGTATTCATCTATGGTAATGCCAAGGAGTTTTGCAGAGGGAACCACTTCAATGGCAGTGTTAGTTTGACTTAGGACATTGAAAGTGTTTTTGTCCAAAGAGGAAATCTTGGAAGGGAGAAAAATTTGTATTTTGGATTTATTGGAGTTGAGAGAAAGGTGATTTTGATGCATCCAGTTCTCTGTAGTGGTAAAGGCTAATTGGGTTTTGGTCAGTAGTTCAGGAAAGTTTGGGGCAGAACAGATCAAGGTAGAGTCATCAGCATATTGGATGACTGTGGTGTCAGGGATGAAGGTGTGAAGGTTATTTATAAAGATGTTGAAAAGCATGGGTCCAAGGATAGACCCCTGAGGAATGCCAGTGGGTGTAGGCAGGAAGTAAGAGAAAGAGTTCTTCCATTTGACTGCTTGAGATCTATCAGATAGATAACTGGAGAACCAGGATAGAGTATTTGGGGAGAGATTGAGATTAGCCAGATGATGAAGAAGGTGTGTGTGGGAAATGGTGTCAAAGGCTTTTGAAAGATCTAGCAGAACTGTGTATACAATGAGTCAAGAGTCTCGTGCTTGATTGACAGTTTCTAGGAAGGAAAGTAGGGCAGTTATGGTACTGTGGCCAGGACGGTAGCCGTGCTGGGTGGGTGTTAGGAGGTGATTCTGAATTAGATAAGGTAAAAGTTGGTGGTGGACACATTTTTCTAGAATTTTAGATATTGGAGAGAGTAGGGCGATAGGGCGGAAGTTAGAAATAGTAGTGTTTTTGCCTCCTACTATGAAGTTGAAGATACAGCCAACCCACTGGCTGGTAAATTCAGCTCTACTTTATCCCTTTCTCCCCTCCATCTATCCCTCAACATATACCTGAAATTGGCCTGTCTCCAGCTATCACACAAAACCTAGTCCTAAAAATACTATTGAAAGCAAAAAATACTGCATCAATGGGTCCTGACAATACTCCTGAATGTCTTAAAAAGCATGAAGCACTATTTAGCTACCCCCCCCCCCCCACAATACTGTTCAAACTCAGCCTCCATACAGGTTTTGTACCACGTGAATGGAAAAGAACTACAATCATTTCCTGCATAAGTAAGAACTTCCATAGACACAGGCAATTACAGACATACAAGTCTGCCCAGTCTCGTATGCAAAGGCATGGAAAGACTTGCCATGGAACTAATCAATAAGGACATAGGGAACCTCCAAACACTAGAAACGCTTTCAATTTGGATATGTCAAGGGCAGATAATGCTTACTAAACTTGGTGAAATTTTCCCCCAAGACAATGGGATGTGAAAGGCCAGTCTAACAGCAAATGGGATAGGTTAATTCAAGAAGCAAAAGGGAAATTGGCTAGGCTTAAAATGGCCCACCAAAGCAGCTAGCCTAGTACTTACCTATACACCTGTAATTAAAGGGCAAATCTAGTTAAATGTCCAACTTGGTTTAGCAGCATAAGGCCTTAGTGTGCCTACCTCAGAAGTGATACATATGTAATGCACCAGGTACAATCAATTCACTGCACATCATATACACACTACATACTTACAGGGTTAATATCCAGATAGGTCTCATGTTCTTCCTTTGTGGGATGCATTCCAATGATGTTATCAATATACTTTTGATCTCCTTGATAGAAGTGTGGTGAAGACATCATAATAGGGGCATCTAATAAAATAAATGAAAACAAAATCAACACAATTTTCAGCAACAAATTTCCTTGCAGGATTTGTACAACACCTGTCCATAAAACTCAAAAACAAAATGCAACTTACAAAGTAACACCAACTAATCAGATGTGTCTGGAGCAGAATGAGAAAATTAGATGAGTTTTCTTACATACAATTGCTTTCTATAATTACTGACCTACATCACTTGTGACTGTATCTTACCTGGTTTTTATGTCTACCTGAGTCATGGCTAGATACAGTACTCTGACTTAACTGAAACACGTGTGACTGATAAATTAATGAAGAGAAAAAGCTACCAGCTCCAAATGGCAGCACAAAATGTAAGATAAGTGAATTATGATACACTTTAGAGTACTAAAACATTAATTTGCATTTTTTGTTCCAGGCTAAATGTCCATAATGACGGAATTAGAATTTTCACAAAAAGTCTGACTTAAAAGAATTTCTTTATGACATGGCAGTAAGGAACAGCCCAGCTAATCAAGAGAGGCAATTAGCTGACTACTTCTTCAGCGCACAATCAAAAGTCATATTGTGAAATATGTGTGTGTACAATTGCAGATGTAGGAGAAGAGTCCTATATACAGAGTTGGGACTAGTTCCCCTTTCTTTGTGTTTGTGCAATCACAGGTCAGGTATACAGAAGCAACACGGATGCGGTTTCCAAAACAGGGGTGCAGAGAAGCTTGCCCCATGGAAAAATATTCCTTTTTACAAGAGATTTCCTAGATCTCAATGAATCTCATTAGGTAATGACTTCAGGTATATTGGGTGGATAGAACTTGTGAGACAGGCTCTCAGAGAATTTGTAGTCACAAAGATGGATGAAATTCTAAAACTGCATTTAATCACATCAAACAGCCTGTGCTAACTAAATATTATTGCTGCTGTTTCAAGCAAGTATAACAGCTTTCTGACAGATTCTGCAAACTTTGTAAATTAAAGGCTGATTGTACCTGTTAATCTGAACAGAAATGATCTCTCTTTCAGGAAGAGTGAATGAGTGTACATATTTAAGAAAGGATGTGCAATGCAGCTGACTACGCTTAGAATTTTTACTCTCTTTTGGCAGTGCTGAATGTAGGAGTAATAAAAATAGGCATTTTAAAAGACATAACATATATGTGTTTTGTGGGCACAAAACAGGCTGAGAGTAGGGAGACAAGGAAAATATTTCAATATGGTGCCCAACTAGTACAAATGCTAAAACTCAGAAGATGAGTTTTTCAGACCATCTCACAGAAAAAAAAAAGATATACACAGATAAATGCATCAAAAAGAACAGCAGATATCTTAGAACTATAAATTTCAAAAACATTTGCAATAGTTTTTAACGATATTAATAATAGAAGTACTTCACCTTCAGACAATAACTATCTCTGTCTAACCTAACCGATCTACTGCTTGTCCTTCAGCACTGCCATCCTGTTTAGTGTCCCATCACCGGCTACCTTGATTAGTACTTGCCACAACTGGGAAAGATATAACAAGTACTTGGAAACTGTCATTACAAAATAATGGGAGAATATATTATATTTTACTAAAGAAGCATTTTCTTCCTAGTAAGCTTTCCAATACAATTCTGTGGTCACATGTGCAGAAGTCAATAAGGTTGTCACAGATGATGTCTCCAAGCAACGTAAGCACTCGCCAACCTATATACGTGTGTGTGTGTGTGTGGGTGTGTGTCTATGTATGCACATCTAACCATACATGTGTGTATATACATGTGTGTGTGTGTGTGTGTGTATATATATATATATATATATATATATATATATATATATACGTACACACACACACACACACACACACACACAGTGGCTATAAAATGTGTACACACCCCTGTTAAAATGCCAGGTTTCTGTGATATAAAAAAATTAGACCACAGTAAATAATTTCAAAACTTTTCCCACCTTTAATGTGACCTATAACCTGTACAATTCAATTGAAAAACAAAGAAATCTGTCAGGGGAAAAATATAAAAAATAAAAAATGTACAATAAGCTGGCTGCATAAGTGTGCAGACACTTAAACTAATACTTTGTTGAAGCACCTTTTGCTTTAATTACAGTGAGCAGTATCATAGAGGTGCTCTGTTTCACATGAGTTGGTAGCCTGATCCAAAGATTCACTGGGAGATAAATCTGTCCCTCCAGCATGTCCTATTTAAGTTGCAGGTTGTATTTAAGTCCCTGGAATGGGTAGTCCTAGACCCATTTGATTTATGGATATGCAGTAAGTTCATTATGTTTGGGTCTTGGGTTGCTAGCCATAAGTATCCCCTAAGAAGTCTATACAATACAGAGTATAGTGAAAGGGATTTTAGTTGGCCCATGTGAGGCACATGCTTCTTTGTTAGAAACCTCTGAGGTCTCTCTAATTCCTGTAGATGCTTAGTATGGTACATATCGAATGGGGTGTTATACTGAATTATGGACCGGATAAGTGCTGAGTATAGAGGGGTTATAACTTCTTTTGCTCTTGAGGCGATGCCTTTACTAATCATGTGAGCTACGTGGAAAGCTTTCCTTACGCAGTAGACATGTGGTGATCGAAGTTGAGGTTGCTGTCAACCAGTGATCCCAGGTCCCTTACTACTTCATGGCTACTTAGGGTATTGTTACTGTTTTGATAGAGTGAAGGGACACTGTTTTTGCCGAAGAGAATGATTATGTATTTCTTTGCATTCAGTTTGAGACTGTGAATAATACACCAATCTTTGGTCTATGTGAAACCATCCTGGAGTATACTGACATCATTTGGGGATTCAATTATGGCACCCAGTTTGCAGTCATCTGCAAACCTGGTCAGCCAAAAATCTTTAGTTTTAACCTGAACTTCAGAGAAGTATATACCAAACAGTAGGGGTCCCAGCACTGACCCCTGTGCTACTCCAATGGCAAGAGGTCTACTGGTTGATGTGGAGTCACCCACTTTGATAGTGTGTGTCCAGTTTGTGAGCTACTTGTCAACCCATTTTGCAATGAAGGGGCTTACATTCAGTTTGGTAAGTTTAATCGGTAATGCCTGAATGTGGGATTGAGTCAAAAGCCTTTGCTAAGTCAAGGTATGTTGTGTGCATAGATTTGCCCTCATCAACGGCCTTGGTCACACTTTCAAAGAAATCCACCAGATTTAACAGGCAGGATCTGCCTTTCAAGAAGCCGAGCTGGGAAGCATCCAGGGTTTGGAGGTCACCTATGTCTTTATTTATGAGGTCCATAATGATACGTTCCATAGCCTTACAGGTAAGGCTGGTTAGGCTTATGTATTCGTAATTCCCTGGGTCTGTTGTTAGGCCACCTTTGTGGAGAAGAATAACTGTAGCTGTTCCCCATTCTGCAGGAACAAAGCCTGTGGTTAGGCTATGATTGAAAAAGGTACTTAGTGGTGATGCTAGTTCATGTTTTAGCCTATTTAGAAGACATCCTGGGATGTCATCTGGTCTCATACAGGTCGTGTTCTTTGCCTTGGACAGGGCATTGAAGATCTGCTCTTCAGATATGTAAGGTGAGAGGATGTTTGGGGGAGGGTTTGTTGCAACTTAGGAGGGGATAAGGGAGTGAAATGTTTGCCAAATCTATCTGCTAGCAGGTTCACTATCTCTGTGGGGTCGGTGTGTGTGATACCATTGGTCACCAGTTCTGCACATGCTTGGGTCCTACCCTTTAGGTTACGTACATAGCTGTAAAAGGCCTTATGGTCATTTTTGGAAATACTTGTTAGGTTTCTCTCAAAGGAGCTCTTGCAGGATTTGAGAAGTTGTCTTATTTGCCTGTTACGGCCGAGGAGGTTGCTTTCCCATTGTTGGGTCCTTGTCTGTTTTCTTGGACAGCAACTTTTTGCATTTATTGTAGTGTGTGTTGATGCTGGAGTTCTACAATGGTGGCTTGATTTTAATTGGGGTTCCAGCTTTGATTATATCTGGTACAGTGGAGTTTATACACTTATGCAAGTGATTGTATAGGGCTTTAGTGTAAGCTTTGGCGTAGTTACCACTTTCAGCTTGGGGTGGGGCTTGGGATGCATTTATACCTTTACCTAGGAAGGTATAGTTTGCCTTGGTGAAGTTTTTTATTCAGATTTCACCCTTTGTCAGTTCTGGTGTTAATGTCAATTCAAAGGTGTCTGTTTTGTGATTAGTTCTAACTAATGAGGGTCCAAAAGTTGCAGCAGTGCAGTTTTTTGACATGTTGGTGAGGACCAGATCTAGAATGTTTGTTCCTCTTTCAAGGTATTGACAGCTTGCTCCAGAGCATTTGAATTCACAAAGTCAAGGAAATTTTTATGCTAGCAAGTTTGGGTTAGAGTAGGTCTTCCCACTTGATGGTGGGATAATTGAAATTCCCCATAACCAGTGTTAGTTAAAATTTGGATTGTCTTCAGTTTGGTTAAGTAGGCTTTGTGGGTGTCGTAATCGTGGAGGGGGATCTACAACTGGCTAGAATTTGAGTGGGGGTCTTAACCCCCATTACCTGGACCTAGAGTAACTCCATGGAGTTGTCCAGTCTAACTAGATGTGAGGTGAATTTATCTCCAATTTAGATTGAAACACCACCTCCTTTAGTTTTCACACATTTATTTTGCAGTGTAAAGGTGTAGAAGACATTGTAGTCTTGCAGGGCCAGGGTACTCTCTGAGGCCTTAAACCAGGTTTCTGTGACTGCACAGACATCTACATCTTCTAGTGATGGAAGTGCTTCCAGGGAGTCCAGTTTTTGGCTTAAGCTCCTTGCATTTAGCAGCATGACCCTTATTTTGTTCTGATTGGTTAATTTCACGTTGTTAATGTTTTCAAACCCTTGCCTAAAAAAGGCACTATGGCGGAGGCTATAGCCTTTGCAAGTAGCCGAAAGCCTAGGGGTGCCAGGTGCAAACCATCTCTGGCAAACCAGTGAGGTTTGTCAACCATGGCTTCCCAGGCAGAAAGGAATTGGATCCCCTTGGTATGATATCAAAAACTAAGCCAGTTACTGAAATCAATCATCTCTTGTTTATACTGTGGCATCATTCTAGGTGAGGGTAGTATGTTGCTCAAGGCTAGGGACACATACTCAGAGAGCTTGACTGTGTCACTGTTCATAGAGTTCAGTGAAGTAGGTCTCAGGTCATTCACACCAATGTGAATTATGACACAGTCATAATGGCACTTGTTGCTGAGAGACCTGAGTGCATGAGTGATTTGTGAATCCTAGCACTGGACAGGCTGAGTGTGACTTTCGCCTTGTCCAATCCTGGTGAGTGGGACATCTAGGCGTCTCACTATTGAGTCTCCAGTGACAAGAAAACAAGGTTTTTCAATGTTATGCCTTACGGGCTTCGTGGGACAGACACTGGTGTAGCTGTGTGTCATGGGTGTTTTAGAGACTGTGTTAACTGTAGCAGACTTGTGTTTTGGCGGTCTATGGTGTTTCGGTAAGTTTTTCAAGAGAACGTCTGCACATGCGGATTTACATGTTTGATGCATATTACGTGTGTGTATAGTGCTATGAGTATGAGTAGTGGTACTATGTGAATATGTAGTGGTTGGTGAGCTGACAACCTTCTCCGTGTTACGGTTTTGAGTGAGAGAGAGCATGGATTATAAATTCTTGGTGTAAATACATCTCTCCCACTCTGTACTAGACTGTGTTATTAGTACAAGGATGTCTGTGTACATGAGGCAATTGCTACACTGCCTCAAGAGACCCAAGTTAACAAGGTTTGCAGGGGAAACATGTGTAGTCCAACTGTTTATAATGCTAGGTTGAAAACTGTTGTCACTAGGGGGTTGCTTTTCAGAAGCAATCACAGCGAATGGATATCTCTGCCTGGGTTTTAAGGGAAAATTTGTTCAATTTAATTGTCCGGCTTTGGTGCACAAATGAGCAGTAGTGTGAGGTGCTGGGCGATGTGCAAACAAGCAGAAACTACTCAGATGCAGGGCCTACATACCAGAAGCTAAAACTTAAAAAAAAAATAACAAAATTCAAAAGGACCTATGAGGATGCTTATTCCAAGCCCTAGACCAGCCTCTTTTTACCAGTCAGGTGCCAAACACAGTTCTATCACAAAAGTGCAGATAGGCCCCTTACAATCAAAGATGGCCTGGAAAATATGTTCAGAAAAAACAAACCACTACAAACAGCTCCAGGCATGGATCTAGACTAAGCTACAGCTACTAGCTACCCTAGTTTCAGCAGGAAACATGTAGACAATATTTAACAGAAAAATAGCAGTGAGACATTTGAAAAAGCAAAAAAATCTGATAGGAGGCTCTATAGAATGATTTAAGCAGTTAACAGATCAGTTAATTAAGTACTGCTTGGTGGGAAAACCAGAGCAAGTAGAACACATAGCTTTAAAACAGTAAATACCTATATAGCGGAAACAACAAAAAGCTTACTAAATAGTGAAAAAAGCAATAAAATTTGATTTTCCAGGTACAATGTAGCAGGCAATTGCAGTATAACAATGTAGTTTAGTACACAGTAAATAAATATAGTATAAAAGTAGGCAGCAGGCCATAAAAAAGTGCAGTAAATAGTATAAATAAGCAAAAAAATGCAACTTTATGTTTTTTTTGGAAGGTCAGAAGCCTCTAGTCGTCAGCTCAGAATTGTGTCTGGTAGTCCACTTCAGTTTAGCTCAATACAAACAAGAAAAAAACTGCTCAAATGCAGGGCCTAAATACCAGAAGTTAAAACTTGGAAAAAAAAAAAAAACTAACAAAATTCAAAAGGACCAATGAGGATGCTTATTCCAAGCCCTAGACTGGCTTCCCCTTTAGCAGTCAGGTGCCAATCAAACAATTCTCTCACAAAAGTGCAGATAGGCCCCTTCCAACCCAAGATGGCCTGGAATATGTGCTCAGAACAAACAAACAAACAAATCAATACAGTTCCAGAAGAAGCAGGCTTGGATCTGGACTATGTTATACCTACTAGCTACCCTAGTTTCAGCAAGAAACACTAGAGAATATTAAACACTGCAGAAAAACAGCAGTGAAACACTGAAGAAAAACATTTAAAACAGCAGAAAATCAGCCAGGAGACTCTAAAGAATGATTTAAACAGTAACCAAATCAGTTGATTAAGTACTGCTTGGTGGGAAAACCAGGGCCGGCAGAACAGATAGCTTTAAAACGGTGAAAAAACACCTGTAAATACTTAAACAGTGGAAAAAACAAAAAAGCTTGCGAAACAGTAAAAACAGCAATAAAATTTGACTTTACAGGCACAGTGTATATATACACACACACACACACACATATATATATATATATATATATATATATATATATATATAGACAGATATAGATAGATATATGTACATACATACATATATATATATATATATATATATATATATATATACATATATATATATATATATATATATATATATACACACACACACACACACACACACACACACACACACACACACACATCTTAAGCAGCAGCATTTAGTTTGTTTTATGGCTAGTGGTTTGTCTCCTGCTTCTCCTAACATGTTTTTTCTGGATTCTAATGGCCCCATTGACGCAAATGCCGTGGGGAACCTCACAGCTTTAATTCAACAACTTTCTACTAGAGTGGATGATTTAGCTGCCAAAATGGACTGCTGTTATACTGCAGCAGTCAGCAATGGTGTTGCTACTACAGGGAATCGTCCTGTGGTTTTAAATCCTTCTACTACTGCAACCATTTCTGACTTATCATCTTTGCCTCCTGGACAAGTCTCTACACTTATAATCATGCTTCAATTGTATCTCAAGTTAGTAATGGACAAATAGTTGGTAATGTAGTATTACCTTCCCTTATTAACTGTTTGAGTGAACCAATGAGTTTGCTCAATGGTACTGGAACACATGCTTCTACTGACAATGGTTTATCTGCACAGCTTAATATCGTTGACAACTTAAAAACTTTCGCTGTCAAGCTATATAAATTTTAAAAACTACAGCTTGAAATACTATATCTCGAGGGATGTATTTTGAGATGTCAGATCCCCAAAGGACTACAGCAGTGGAGATTTCCTATGCGGGTGGTCCGTGATTCCCTTTTCCATCAAGAACTTGTAAACCTTTTTGATTCACAGGGATGTGAATTTTTGCAACTATTAGTCAGGAATTATAAATCTGAGACTGATGTTTTAAAAGCAGAATTAATTGAGTTGGAATCTGTTAAAACAGGGGATACAGACTTTGGTATATATAGATTTGACTACCAAAGCATGTATTCCGTCCAGCATTGACAGTGCCTTAATGAAACTGAAGGGCACTAAAATTAAGACATTAGATTATCTTAACAGAAAGGCATATCCACTTCCTTCAAGTTCTATAGACTCTATGAGCACTAATAATTCTTGAACACCCCTAACAGCCTTTGTTTGCTTCCGGGACTGGAAACAAAATGAATATTCATGAGAACGCCATCTCTGACGTACGGCACAGTGAACGGCTTCGTGAGCGTTCTGTTAATGCTGGAAATGAAGGCTCTTCTGACAGCAGTGGAAATCAGGGTTTTCAGAATCCTGTGAGACAGAATACTCAGTTTATTCAGGAGGTAGGGCATTGTGTAGGTACTGCCACTACTAATTCCAATGCAGTTTTGAACAATACATTACCTGGACCACAGATTGCAACAAATTCTTCAGGTGACTTTAAAATATATAATTCCTCTACGTATATTCCCTCTCCTCAGCTTATTGACTTTTTAGCTAAGGGACTTCCATTCATACCATCTAAAAGAGCGGATTTGGCAGGTACCTTAGTTGATTTAAAAACCTTCACTCGTAAATTGAATTTAATGTTATTAGGCAATAATGAGTATGTACTACAGAATTTCCGTCTGCCTAGTGTATTTAATCCCGTCTTACACAACACTATTGCTATGTTCATGGCCGGCCTTAGGCATAGGCCAACTAGGCGGCCACCTAGGGCGCCGGTGTAGCAGGGGCACTTTTCCAGTATTAATTTGGTGTAGGTAGACCAGGATGGGGGCACCTGGTAATGTGTTGGGGGGTGCCGTGGAGCTGTTTTGCCTAGGGCACTAGTTGACCTAGGGCCGCTCCTGGCTATGTTTGAAAAAGATTGTGAGTTGGACATCAGGCATGATTTATGTTGCAATAATCGAATGCTTGCAGATGTTAATACGACCACTGATCAGATTTATGCTTTAAATGAACTTAAGAATGCTGATGTTAGGATCTTAAAGCCTGATTGGGGGGGGGGGGGTGGTGGTCTTGTTTTTATGAATCAAGATGACTATGTTACTAAGGTCTTGGATATATTAAATTCTGATGCTTATGTTGAATGTTCACTGAATGAGTATAATGGAGCATGTCAATGTGTTAGATCAAACATTAATGATTTATTCATTGATTCTATGGTAGATAAGTATTTTTAACTATCTGAACATTCTTTCTCCCATCGTTCCAACTATATTTGGACTTCCAAGAACCAAAAAAGGGAACAGGTGCTTAAGAAACCAATAAACAGAAAATGTAAAGCACAAACACTCCACCGGTTTCAGTACTTGTTGGAATTTAATTAGGTAAAAATAGAAATAAAACAAAAATCCATAAACGTTAAAAACACACACGTTTTTGTCGCCAACTTCTTCAGATGAGCTTAGTACAACACCATTTAAATATCAATCCAGTAATTAATTCCACCCAATGAATGAACACAATGAGTCACTAAAACTAAATATGGTTGTAGTCCAATTAAATATACCTCAAACATACACTTCACCTAAACAGTCCCAAATAGTAATATAAAGTGCATAATGTTATTACATTTATAAATACATTTACTACATTTCATACATATATAAAAATTCATACATATATAAAAATTCATACATATATAAAAACTCATACTTATAAAACCATTTCATAAATATTTAATACAGCTGCTGGGAATTAACTTTAAAATAAATAAATAAATAAATAAATGAATAAATAGCACCATCTAGTGGACAATCATAAAAAAATATTTTTTAAAATTTTAAAAGTCAGTCCATTAAAAACCATTTAATTCATTAGTCAAATTAATATTCTTTTACTTTATAGGATGGAACATAATGCATTTCAAGCCCACTCTACAACTTAGCAGATCTAAGCTTTAATACAGGCATAACAGAAAGCATGTCATTTAACCCAAGAATTTTACAAGCTTCCAGTATTATTTGCCAGTACAGTTCTCTATATCCAACCCTCGTTTCCCATGGTCCACCCCTCGGGGTCAATAGCTACAGTCTCCAAAACAAAGAATCCAAATTCAGCTCCTGTACATACACAGGTATATTTAAATGGGGCATTATTTTCATGTTTCATTCTAATGTCATAGAGATGTTCATACAACCTCTGTTTGAGTTTTCTCTCACTTTTCCCTGTGTAAAATGAGTTACATATTTTACATAATGCTAAATATACAATTCCTTTAGTGTTACAATTCACATAGGTATTCAAATATAACTTCCTATTACGTGATTTTAAATATAATGCATCTCCTGTTAGCAAGTGAGATCAGTAATTACAACTTCCACATTTAAACATACCTTTCTTACTCCTAGGGTGTCCTTCAGCTCTTCCTATTTGAGTGCCCTTCTCCAGAAGGTTCTTAATATTTTTAACCTTTCCAATATATATACTTTATTTCTTTGTCAAAAATATGGTCCAAATCTGATATTTTATCAAAATTCAACCATTCTCTTTCTATAACTTTCCTAATACCAACTTGTCCATCATATGTAAGTGTAATACCCGAATTATAACTGTCTTTAACATTCTCTTCTACTACATTATTTAATGTACAAATGGAATCTTTCTTTCCTAGTATAGGGGCAAACCTAGCTTTTCTTCCCTCTATTACCTCTAAACTAATTTATTTCAACAAATCCATTGGGTAACCCCTGTCAAGAAACAGTTTTGTAATATATCCACATTCTTTGTTAAATGTCTCATCTTCAGATGTCATCCTACTTGCCCGCACCAGTTGACCCTTTACCACCCCTCTCTTCTGATATGGTGGAAGGGAACTAGTGTAGTGCAAGTAGGAATTAGAAAATGTCTCCTTTCCATAGATTTTAGATGTAAAATTTCCACCAACCTTTTGTATATTGACATCTAAATAATTCATTTGGTCTTTATTAAATTCATATGTAAAACTTAAAAAGGAGGTTATTCCATTAATATAGTCGAAAAATATTTGAACATATTCTCTGTACTAGTCCAAAGAATACAAATATCCAAGAATCTCCCATAATATTTCCAATGATGGTGAAAATCAGGATTGAATGCAAAATGGTCCTCCCAGTATGCCATAATTAAATTTGCATATGTAGGGGCACAATGTGCACCCATGGCTACTCCAGTCATTTGTTTATATATTCACCTTCAAAAAAAGATGAAGTTATTCATTAAAATAGTGTCCATTAGTACAAGGATAGTTCTAAATTCATTAAAAGTAATACCTTTATAACCTATTAACATCTTCTCAAACCATTTTAACCCCACTTCATGTGGTATACATGTAAAAAAATCAACCACATCCAGAGTTAAAAAACTTAACTTTAATGAGACGTTTAACAAAGAATGTGGATATATTACAAAACTGTTTCTTGACAGGGGTTACCCAATGGATTTGTTGAAACAAATTAGTTTAGAGGTAATAGAGGGAAGAAAAGCTAGGTTTGCCCCTATACTAGGAAAGAAAGATTCCATTCGTACATTAAATAATGTAGTAGAAGAGAATGTTAAAGACAGTTATAATTCGGGTATTACACTTACATATGATGGACAAGTTGGTATTAGGAAAGTTATAGAAAGAGAATGGTTGAATTTTGATAAAATATCATATTTGGACCATATTTTTGACAAAGAAATAAAGTATATATATTGGAAAGGTTAAAAATATTAAGAACCTTCTGGAGAAGGGCACTCAAATAGGAAGAGCTGAAGGACACCCTAGGAGTAAGAAAGGTATGTTTAAATGTGGAAGTTGTAATTACTGATCTCACTTGCTAACAGGAGATGCATTATATTTAAAATCACGTAATAGGATGAATTGTAACACAAAAGGAATTATATATTTAGCATTATGTAAAATATGTGACTCATTTTACATAGAGAAAAGTGAGAGAAAACTCAGAGGTTATATGAACATCTCTATGATATTAAAATGAAACATGAAAATAATGCCCTATTTAAACTTACCTGTGTATGTACAGGAGCTGAATTTAGATTCTTTGTTTTGGAGACTGTAGCTATTGGCTCAAGGGGTGGACCATGGGAAACGAGGGTTGGATATAGAGAACTGTACTAACCAGTAATACTGGAAGCTTGTAAAATTCCTGGGTTAAATGACATGATTTCTATTATGCCTGTATTAAAGCTTAGATCTACTAAGTTGTAGAGTGGGCTTGAAATGCATTATGTTCCATCATATAAAGTAAAAGAATATTAATTTGACTAATGAATGAAATGGTTTTTAACTTTTAAGTTTTTTTAAATTTTTTTTATGATTGTCCACTAGATGATATTTATTCATTTATTTATTTTAAAGTTAATTCCTAGCAGTTGTATTAAATATTTATGAAATGTTTTTTATAAGTATGAGTTTTTATATATGTATGAATTTTTATATATGCATGAAATGTAGTAAATTTATTTATAAATGTAATAACATTATGCACTTTATATTACTATTTGGGACTGTTTAGGGGAAGTGTATGTTTGAGGTATATTTAACTGGACTACAACCATATTTAGTATCTGGGATTCATTGTGTTCATTCACTGGGTGGAGTTAATTACTGGATTGATATTTAAATGGTGTTGGTGTTGTACTAAGCTCATCTGAAGACGTTGGCGATGAAAACGTATCTGTTTTTAACGTTTATGGATTTTTGTTTTATTTCTATTTTTACCTAATTAAATTCCAACAAGTACTGAAACCGGTGGAGTGTTTGTGCTTTACATTTTCTGTATAGTTGGACTTCTTAAGCTCCACAAAAGTGAAGTCAATCCACCATTGCACCCTATTGTTAATGGCAGAAACTGTTTAACATATGGCTATGCAAAATATGTTAACAGTCTTTTGCAGAAATATTTGAAAAATGTACCTCAAATATGTCGCGACTCCTGGGATTTCCGACATGTTTGAACTCCCTGACCTTTGTAGCCGACTACAATTTCCTATATAGACGTTAGGGATTTGTATACTGTGATACCACAAACTTTGGGCATTGCTTGGGTCAGGGAGTTTTTAATAAACAGGGCTCCACGGGAGAGGAGATGGATTTAATTGAGTATCTACCGGACATCATCCTCTCCAATAACTTAATCTTTTTCAATGATTGTTACTATTTGCAAAAATCAGGGGTAGCGATGGGTTCTCCTTGTGGAGGGAACTTTGTGAATAGTGTGATGGCCTTTTGGGAGGAGGAATATTTGCTCAAATGTCATAGCTTTAAACAACATGTCTGGTACATGAAATTTCTGGACATTTTTATCATCTTTAAAAGTGATAGAAACCAAGCTATGATGCTCGTGGAAGAAATTTCCAGTTTAACTGATTTCTTGAATTTCACCTTTGAATTTGGTGTTGATTCCATCTCTTATTTGGACATTTTTCTTGTTAAGGACTATGTGAATTCAAGATATGTAGTCAGGATTTTTAGGAAGGCTACATACTCAAATAATTATTTTACATTTTGAGAGTAACCACCCCTTTTATCAGAAAAAGGCAGTGGCTAAGGGGCAGTTATAGTGACGGCAGCCAGAATGGTCAACCTCAACAATGATTTTTTGTTGGAATGTGAACATTTGAGAAAGATGTGTTCAGCTAGGTCCTAGCCTGATGATCTTTTAAGCACTATTGTTGATGAGGTAGTTAAGAGGCAGTCTGGTTGGTTTAAACCTTTGCTGGATGGAGAATCAATTACCCCTGACAGCACTCATATACATGCCCCTGATGAGATGACTACACCTGTTGACAACAGTTTGAATTATACACTGAAATTTAGCACACCTTATCCATTAGACGCTGGACGATTAAGGAATATACTCACTAAGAACTGGTGTTTACTAACTGAAGATGATTAAGTCAGAAAGAGGTTGTCTGATGGTCCCAGTATGATATTGAGATGTGGCTTTAATCTGAGGAATTTATTAGAAAACACTAATGTTTATCACAGTGCCAGATGTGGTATGTTCAAATATGGGTGCTGTAGAAGTTGCCATTTTATAAAGGTGTCAAATAGGTTCTGCATTTCTGACACCATTAATTATCTGAAAGGTAGATTTAATTGTGAAAGTGTTGGGGTTGTCTACATCGCCTTATGCCAATACTGTGCTGCATTTTATATTGTAAGACTGAGACATCTTAAGGAGAGAATTTATGAACACCAATACAGTATTGGCAGGTGTAATGGCAACAATGCTTTGGCTAGACATATCATGGAACAGGAGGGTCACTCCTTTGAATACATGGTTATCGATCAGGTAACAAAAAACAAGAGAGGTGGCCCATGGCAATTAATTTTAGAAAGTAGAGAATTGTATTGGCAGTTGAAACTTAATGCTTCTGACTATTCAGGTCTCAATTTGTATTGCTCTTTGAAGTGTATTTTAAAGTTAAAAGCACTTCAAAGATGAATAAGTTTTGTTTGGGAGGCATTATTTTACAATTGGTATATATAAACTATTCTTGCTTAACATTATAGCTTTATTCATTGTAGTATTGTACTTGTACAAGAAACATATTTTATTTATATATTTTTTTTATATAAGTAAAAGTAATGTCTTTCAGCTTCTCCAGGTTTGGGGTCGCCATAGCGGAACTCTGGTCCGCTAATGATTGGCAGTGGATTCTTTACAGTGCCGAGTTGCCAGCCCGACGCCCAACCTTCAAGAAAGGCACACCCATTCACCCACGCACCTACCTGCATGTCTTTTATAACACTAGACCACGGGAGGATAAGAATGGGATTTGTTTATGATGTCATTATTGCTGAAGTAATTTCATTTTGGAATATTTTAAATGTTTAACTGTTGTCCTGTGTCTGAAAAAGCTGGATTACTTGTTCAACGAAAGCGCTTACATAAACTTTTTGGAGATTACCACCGGCCTTGTGTGTTCTTTCATCAGTTTATTGGTTTGTTTTTTTTTTCTATTAAGAAGCAACACACCCAAGCAAAACAAGGCACTGCAACAAATTCAACCAAAACCTTGTCAATATGCTTTAAGCCACCACCAAAATTTAAATTAGAACAGAGACACACTGAGAAGTAATCTTTAGCACTTTCTTTCTTTTTATAAGTCGTCAGAACTTCATCAGAAAATACTCTAAGTGGAACATCGGATGTTAAATATCTCACAAAATCCAAAATTAATCATTTGTGGTTAACTAATCATTGCAATCACGGCCAGCCTTAGGCATAGGCGAACTAGGCAACCGCCTAGGGCGCCGTACAGGCCGGCCTCATAAGGGGCGCAAAATCTCAAAAAAAAAAAAAAAACAAAGTTAAAAAGTGAAACTTTCTTCACTTTTTAACATTGCGCCTGATGCCCGTTTCTGCAAAGTAGCATTGCGCCTTCCCCCCATGACTGACAGACAGCCTATCAGGATTCAACTTCCAAGCCATTTACTTAATTTAATTTTACGGTGGCAGCAATAGCAATTGTTTCTTTTCCGGTAATGGTCATCCCATTTTAATTTCATTGCATGTGAATTGCCAACAGTAAGTTGTTAAGGGCTGCTATTATTAATTTGAATATGACTGCTAGTTCTTTATAGTGTGCCTTTGCAATATTAAAGAACTACTCTTTGTCCTGGTTCCTTGGCTGTTATAACTGGATTGTGAACTGCTCTGTAGTTCCTTTGGCAATGTTATGAAGAGGGGATGTGTAGTGTGTTTTCTTGCAAGTGAACTGCTGCAGAAGTTGTTTCATCTCCGGTAATGGTCATCCTGTTGAATTTGAACTACCATTATTTTAACTTCATTGAATGTGACCTTTGCAATGTTGCACTTTTTCTCCGCCGAGCCATTAGCTCTTCGCAGTGTTCCACTTTGTTTACCTTGCCAAGCCATTTACTTATAGCAACAGTTGTTTCCTGTTATGTGATCTGCTAACAGTAAGGATTTATGGGCTGCTTTTATTAATTTGAATATATATGACTGTTAATGAATTTGTTTTAGTGTGCCTTTGCAATGTTATTACGAACTGCTCTGTGTATGCTAGTTCATTTGCTTTTATAACTGGTCATCCATTTTTATTTTTTTCAAGTGTACTGCACTGCTCACTGCCGAGCCATTTACTCAGTTTAACAGCTAACAGCCGCACTTGTTTCTTCGCAATGTTACACTTGTTTTTCTCTGCCGAGCAATCTTACTTAATTTTACAATGACAATGTTCTCCAATTTTAATTTATTTGAACTTGAAAAGCTCTATGTGTGCTATTCCTTTTAAGGAATACAAGACTGCTAGTTCTCTTTGGTGTGCCTTTCCTTTTACTTAATTTAAGGGCGGCAATGTTACACTTGTTTAGTCTGCCGAGCAATATTACCTAACTTTACAACAGCAGCCTTCTCCAGTCTTTTATTTCAGTATTTACTTAATTTAAGGGCAGCAGTTGTTTCTTCTTAGCAATGTTAGTTGTTTTCTCTGCAGATGTTGCAGTTTTAATTTCTTTGAATTGCTTTGTGTGCCATTTCTTTTAAGGAATATGACTGCTAGTTCTTTTTGGTGTGAATTTCCTTTTCAGGGCTGCTATTAATCTTGTGGAGAAGAGGTGTGTGTGGGCTGCTTTTAATGGAAGAGGTACATGTGTGTGTTGGTTGTTTTTTTATATGAAAGATGTGTGTGTGGGCTAATTTTTATGGGGACGAGGTGTGTGTGTGTGTGTGTGTGCATGGGCTAATTTTTATGGGGAAGAGGTGTGTGTATTTGTGGGCTAATTTTTGTGGGGAAGAGGTGTGTGTGTATTTGTGGGCTAATTTTTATGGGGAAGAGGTGTGTGTATTTGTGGGCTAATTTTTGTGGGGAAGAGGTGTGTGTGTATTTGTGGGCTAATTTTTATGGGGAAGAGGTGTGTGTATTTGTGGGCTAATTTTTATGGGGAAGAGGTGTGTGTATTTGTGGGCTAATTTTTATGGGGAAGAGGTGTGTGGGCTAATTTTTATGGGGAAGAGAGGTGTGTGTGTTGGCTGCTTTTTATGGGGAAGAAATGTGTGTGTGTGTGTGTGTGTGTGTGTGTGTGTGTGTGTGTGTGTGTGTGTGTGTGTGTGTAAAATGCCCAGGGAGAATATACCTGGTGGCTAGAGGTAGGCTCAAACCCTGTACCAGATCCTAAAGCCCCTAACCACCACCACTTGTGAAAACCTTCCATATTTTCTGCCTCATATTTTTGTTCTGTCCCTCATAAAAATTAGTGTTTTTTTCTGCATTTTTTGTGGCAAATCAGTGAAGGTTTGAATTCATGAAATAATGTCAGGTATTGAATTTCAGACTTCATATTCTTCAAAAAAATAGATGGTAACACAAAACCATTTATTCTACTAATTTTCTAAGTTTATAAGATCAGTATTAGAAATTTGTCCCTATTTTTGGGACTCTATTCCCCCATTATTGACTTTGTCCAGGTTTTTTTTTTTGTGCTAAGAGTTAAAAAAAAAGAGATGTTTTCATTGCATAGTTGTCCTGAGACTTGATGGCTACTGACAGTTGTGAATTATTTTTCTAGTAGTAGGTCATCTGCTTTGTCTGCTCTTATACTCAGGCTTCAAGCTGTATTATCAGGTTGATACTTTTTAGTTTTAACCAGTCATATTTCAGGATTTAGAGACCATATTCGAAAGCAATTTATTTTCCCATTGTGTCATGCTACCCAGCTTGAACTAATGTTTGCTTTTCTTCTGTCCTAAATTAATGCTGGTATACTGCTGTAATTTATCATATGGGAAGAGCCTTCTCATTTATGGTAAGCCATTAACCGTGCTATCTTTGTGTCATAGTTTCATAGGTGGTTACTAGGCTAATGACCCAAGAACCTTTACAAGTGTAAGCATGTTAATCCCAAGTTAACCCATTTAGCAATACATAAGTGAGTGAAGTTCATGGAGGTATAAGCCTAATGCCTGCCTATGTCCATGAGAAAATGGACATGACCCCAGGAGTGAACTTGCGATTACCCATCCATTGATCTAAGTTGTGCTTGAAGAGGGTCAGAATGGGGCTTTGTTTCACATGAATGGAAAGCTTGTTCCAGAGAATTGGTAGTTTCAGGGGGGAGGTATCTCTCTCCAGCATGATTTGTTCATATCCGTGCCTAGGTTAATATTCCCGGAGCAAGTGACCCTCATGTGGCTTGATTTGTGAATGTGTAAAATTTCCATCAGGGTCGGGTCAGAGACTACCCTGTAAGCAAGACACAGATCATCATTTAGTAGCCTGTAGGAGACAGAATCCAGTGATGGGGCTTTCAGTCTTTCCACTTACGACGTGGTTTTGCATCTGTATAGTGAGGTACATGCAAAAGGCTGCATTGTATTGTAATGGTCTGGTGAGGGATGAGTATAATGGAATTATAATGTCCTTGCATCTAGATGCTGAGCTTTTACTTATGAAATGTGTCACATAGGACATCCTCACCGCTGTAGGTAACATGGTGGTCGAAGTTCAGATTATCAGCCTGAGTACCCGTATCTCGTACTCTACTCTTGGGGGGGGGGGGTGCTGTCTGTATTGTAAATAGCAGGGATGTTAGCTTTCCCAAAGGGAATAATTGCACATTTTTTTTGCATTTAGCTTCAGTCCGTGGCTTTGGCACCAATCATTAGTCTGCGTTAATCCTTTCTGTAGTACTACTGGGGAACTCCTTGATTGCACCCAATTTGCAGTCATAGGTGAACTTGATCAGCTATAGGCCATCCATGTTTGCCTAAACTTCTGAGAAATAAATTCTGAACAGTAAAAGGCCCAGCACGGAACCCTGTGGTACGACACTTTTGTTAGATGTGAATTCACCCACTTTGACAGTGTCCTGTTGATGAGCCATTTGGCTACCCATCAGTGATGTAAGGGTTTATTCCCAATTGAGTTTGTCTATAATACCTACATAATACATGGTCCCCCATGTTTGTGAGCATTATGTCCAGAATATTTGAGCTTCTCTTTGGTGTGCTGACTAGCTGTTCCAGGGCATTTGCACTGGCAAGGTCCAAGAACCATGGAGCAAGCAGATTTGTGGTCATGTATTTTCCCCAGTTGATGGTAGGATAATTAAAATTGCCAGTGAGTATGGTGTTGGGCTACATGGTAAGTGATGCCAGTAGGTCCAGGTATGCAGAATCCTTTTCCTGGTTCATTGTGGGGGACCTGTAGCTAGTGAAGATGTGGTAGGGGATTTTGCCTATTGTTAATTGGACTTGGAGTAGCTTGAGAGAGTCATAGGGGAGACAGGTGCAAGACCATCTGTGGCAAAGCAGTGTGGTCCATCAACCATGTCCTCCCAGGCTGACAGATATTGAATCCCCTTACACTGACACCAGAAGTTAAGCCAGTTTAGTTTGGTGAGGTATGCCTCAGGCCATGTACACCCACATGGACTATGACGGAGTTATACTGGTACTTGTGGTAAGTGCTTGAGTGACTTGATTGATCCTGGCACCTGATAAGCAGCTAACTGTAACCTTGTCCTTATCCAGCCTGGTGAGGGGGACATCTGTGTGCAGGTTATTTACTTGTTGTAACCAAACCACTGACCAGGAGAATATTTGTTATGAAAGGGAAATGTTTGGATACCACTTTTTCTTCAGTGCTGAGAAGAGTTAATTGTGAAGAAACTGTGTGTAGCGTTCCTGGCTGGCAACTTGTTTCCTGCCCAGATGTTTAGGGAATACAGTGCATCAGAGTTAATGGATCACACCAGTAGTTTGTTCTGTAGTATATAATTATTCATTCACATTCTATTTATTGTTAAACCACTGTTTTAAGCATGAGGCAGATAGAAGTTTAACATTTCACACAGATGTTTTTTAAAAATGTTTTAAATGTTAGCATTTATATTTTTAACTTGGATGTGCATTATGGTTGTATAGCAAGTAGTATAAAGGCTAAGTGGCCAAGATCACACTTTTGACTGGTCTGCGACAGGGAAGTTGGGGTTTAGTGGTGAGAGTGAATTCTTTGGACTGCTGAGCTGGGCTGGGAAACCTAAGGCATGTGAAATAAGTGGGCCAGAGTGATATATTTTCTAGGGGGCATAACAGTGTTATGAAAAAGAGATCACTAAAAGTATGAGTGCATTTCCTTCCTCTTCCTTACAGTTTTCTAGAGGAGGAATCTTGTAATATAGTGATTCATTTCTGTTACATGCTGTGGAAAATAAGTTTAGCTAGTACAGTCATGAGTTAACGGGTTACACGAGACTAGCTTGGATTCTGCTGTCACTGGTATATGATTTTATATATTTGTTATGTAGATGTGTATGCAAAAAGTGTGGTTCAAATATTTATCAGGTACAGTAGTTCTATTTTTGAGTCAGAACTGTAGAAGAATTTCAAGCGGCAGTATTTAAACTTATAACAGTGAATTTTGCTCTAAAGCAGACTGTTTAAAAAGTTTCCACTTTTCGTGTAGCACATATTATTTTGATAACAGTTTATTTATTTTGACTAGTAACTGAAAATGTTAAACTAATGTGTCTCTGTTTTCTTTTCCATTATTTTGTTTTAATCAGTTGTAGTTGTATGCTGAATGTATGACCAAACTAAGGGCACTACAATGTTTGATTTAGTTTTATGTGCTTTAATACAAAATGTATGCCTTTTACCTGATACCTCAAGTCACTGCAAAGTAGTTGGTAACTTTTATTCTCAGTGTTAGAAATGCTTTGCTGGTCTTCAAAAGATGCATGCACTTGGATGGATCTTTTAGTAGCTTTTGACTGAGTTAACCATACAAAGACGGCAGTCACTAGTAGTAACACTGCTTTCCTTTTTGGCCTCTGCGTCAGCATACAGCTGCAGCACCACCACATCACAATGTGTAGCTGTCTTTGAAGTATGTGAACTTGATGGTTGACCTGTGAAGAGCATAAAGCACATCAGGGTATATACTAATGTGTTAATGTAGAGTTGATGCTAGACTACAAATGAGAACTTCTATACAAACATCAATGCACCTTGCAAAAAAGTTAATACAGTCTTTCATGACTGTAGAGAAACTCTACACTAGCAACAGATCAAGCAGGTTTATTAAGGAGAATTCAGCCTTCAATTGCAGTCTGAAGATGACACAGTATGACTGGTTTTTCATGCATTTAAACATTGAAAGAACTGGAGTGGGGTTTGTGGGAGTGGCCAATACGCACGTGGGTGTGGCTTGAATATTGTGTGGGTGGTGCTTAAGGGGCGGCAGAACAATACTTCGCCTAGGGCGCCATTTCAGCTAAGGCCGGCCCTGATTGCAATAACAACCGATCACATACATCCTATCACTTAAGAAAATCTTAAAGGCATACTCCACCAAACACCTAACTTGAAGTGCAAATAATACACGAAAAAACATCCCATAGAAGACCAAATAAAAACTAAAAATACATTATTATATACATAATATATATACGTATATATATATATATATATATATATATATATATATATATATATATTCTATTTACTACTCTATAAGCACAGGAAAGAAACTTTTACAATTATTTGCACTACTTCAAAAGTCATCATCCTAGATTTATGAAATTAAACGTGTTTCATTGACAATTAGTCATAATTAGAAGAATTAAGAGTGCCAATACAACATTTCTTGAAGTAAGTAAGTAAAATCATTGAATTATTTACAGAAAGGGGATACCCAGCTGATAATTTATGGGTTATAGTAGACTCTCTGTTATCCGGTCTCACTGGAACCGAACTATAGGCTGCATAAACAAATGGGTGGTTAATCAGAAAAAGCATACAAAATAGCATTTACATTAGATTATAAATCAGGCAGAATAACATGATTTGTGTTAGTATGCATTTTTCTAATGAACAGGAAGTTTAAAACTCAATTGTCTGTCATTATTTAGCCCAGAGGAGGCTGAAGTGTTGTTGTTCTCTGTTGTCTCTTGCTAGAGCTACAGCAGAAATTTGATGTCTGGTTAAAGATGAGACTGGTTAGAGAGAGGCCGGATAAGAGGGAGTCTACTGTATTAGTCAAGAGGTAACCCATAGCCATTGGTCCAAGTTTCCACCATTTTGAGAAGAGGTATGGTACTTGAGCCTAAGAGTGCGGTAAATACATTTAAAGAGGTTCACAGGATAGGATGTAGTGATGATAAAAAATGTGCCTTCCTAGTGCTGATTAGTGTAGACAGTGAAGCTATTAAAAAAGTCATTGTTGCTAATTGGAAAATCATTTTAGGGAACCCCAGAGTTAGTGAAAGTTATCAGTGCTGTCCCTCAATTTGTTTTTAGAACAGGGAATCTTAAGCAGCTTCATGAGAAAGATTTTGTGATGGAAAAAAGATTACTGAGTAATCAAGCTGGAACGTTCGCTTGTCGTAAGCAGTGCAGGTCTATTAGCAATGCAACTACTGTTGCGTTTAAACATTTAAATCGAACCTTTGAGGCTAGGAATTGGTATAACTGTCAAAGTGAATGCACAGTCTACACAGCCATTTGCAGTAACTGTACACAGTTTTTTGTAGGTAAAATTATTAGAAAATTAAAATTGAGAACAAGAGCTCAGCTGGGGAAGCTCTGTTTATGAACTCAGTTGATAAAGCCTGGAACTCTCTTCCTACAGAACTAACCTTACAACCCTCCCAACCCAGTTCAAAAAAGCCTTAATCAATACTTCACTATGTGATGGCTCTGTCCTTGCTCTACCCCTGACTAATAGGTTCATAGGTAGGTACTAGGCAATCTGCCCGAGGGCATTTATAAGCCTAGCCAGAGCGTGTCAGCTTTTGCCATCCCATTAATTAATTAACTGAGCCTATCTCAAGAAGAGCCAATGAAGTGATCCCAGGGGTGTATTTTCTGTTACCCATCCACTCATCAAGGTTTCTCTTGAAGAGTGTTAGTGAGGGGCTCTGCCTAATGTAGTTAGGAATTTCGTTCCAAAGCATGGGGAGTCCCTGTGACAGGAATCTATCCCTCCAGCATGTTCTATTTATTGTTGTGGCGAGGTTTAGCTCACTAGAGCGAGTGGCTCGGATTTCTTTAGACGGAGCATGTCCATCAATTCTGAGTTGGACGTGGCTTTGTAAGTCAGACAGAGATCACCTCTGAGTAAGCGATATGCCACTGAGTACAGCCGGAGTTTTTCCAGTCGGGCTGCACAGGACATATGTTTCAGGCCAGGAATCCTGTTGGTGAGGTATTTTTGTGGTCTTTCCAGCTGTTGGAAGTGTCTTGTGAGGAACATCCCAAATGAGGCATTGTACTCGATGATGGCTCTGATGAGTGACTAGTAGAGGGACACTATAACCTCTATTTCTAGATGCAAACCCTTTAGTAATTAGATGGGCTACATAGAAGGATTTCCTAACTACTTTGGCAATATGATTGTCAAAGGAGAGATTACTATCTACCTGGGTCTCCAGATCTCTTATTACCTCTTCTGTATTAAGGGGGCTGCCACCTATGTGGTAATTCATGGGTGTTTTGTTTTTCCCAAATGGGATGACTATGCATTTTTTGGCATTTAGCTTGAGACCATGACTTTGACACCAGGTGTCTGTCTCAGTAAGGCCCTTTTGAAGAATGTCCGTGTCAGCCAGAGAGTCAATTATGGCTCCCAGTTTGCAGTCATCGGCGAACTTGGTTAGCCATAGTCCTCCTGTGTTTGCCTGTACTTCTGAGAAATATATGCTGAACAGTAGGGGTCCCAGGACCGAGCCTTGTGGGACACCACTTGTGACTGGTTTAGAGTCGGATCTGGAGCCCGCTATTCTTACCGTGTGAGTTTTGTCTGTAAGCCAGTTGGCGACCCATCTCGTGACGTAGGGGTTTATATTCAGGCTGGTGAGTTTTTCTATAATTCCCGAGTGGGGAATGGTGTCAAAAGCCTTGGCGAGGTCAAGGTAGGCTGTGTGAACCACCTTCCCCTCATCTATGGCCTTGGTGACTATCTTGAAGAAGTCAACCAGGTTTAGTAGGCATGATCTGCCCTTAAAGCCGGACTGGGACGGGTCAATTATTTGGAGGTTCCCAATGTCTTTGTTAATGAGTTCCATGATGATGCACTCCATAGCCTTGCAGACCAGGCTAGTCAGGCTTATGGGGCGATAGTTACCAGGGTCAGTTGTGGCCTCTCCTTTGTGGAGCAGAATAACCATTGCTGTGCGCCATTCTATGGGCACGTAGCCTGTGGAGCGGCTGAGGTTGAACAGTGTGTTTAGGTGGGGGGGGGGTTAGTTCGTTCTGTAGTTCATGCAAGATGCAGCCTGGGACACCATCTGGCCCCACTGACGTTGTGCTTTTGAAAGGGCCATTTTCACCTGTGCATCTGTGATTTCCGAGACACTACACTTTTCCGGTATTGTTGTGGGCCCTTTTTGGGGTGAGAGGGTGGTGAAGTTTGCACTGAAGCTATCTGCCAGGATGTTGGCAATATCAGTAGGTTTGGTATATTTTGTGCTATTTTGCACTAGCTCAGAGCATATCTGCGAATTGCCACTTAGATTCTTGACATTGCTAAAGAAGGCTTTGTGGTTATCTTTCAAATCATTGGCTATTTTTATTTCGAAGTTAGCCTTGGATGATTTCATGAGGGACCTTAGTTTCTTACTGATACTGATCAGAGATGTCTTTCCTTCTTGGG